>NC_051290.1:9751951-10051951 GCF_015220745.1 Sebastes umbrosus
AGGACAGCTTTTTAAAAAAGCCTTATCAAACAGATGTTTGTATGGAAGCCCATTTCTGCCATTGTAATAAAAAATATCGTATATATACTCATAAATATATATATATATTTTTTATTTATTTGCACATATATAAAACTGCACAAAATCCAGTCAATGAAAAAAACAAACAAGAAATGTGTCAGGAGAGGTCAAGAAGCCACAGGCTTATACAAACCTCCCCCAACCCAGTGAGAAAAAAAAACTATAACAAAAAAGGAAGAAAGATCTAAACTAACATAATTTAAAAAAATACATCAAAAGTTAAACAACAACAAGAAGTACACAAAATGTGCAGAAAAACCTAACCAAACAATGTGATGATAATTTCCTTTTAAAATGTTCTAAGGATAACGAGCTCTTGATAACATGTATTTTGGTTTTCCATATTTGTACACCACGATATCTGAGGGAGTACTGGATATATATATATATATGTATATGTATATACATATATATATATCAAACTAATGAGTTACTATCTCAATATATTGATTTAGTATCTCACAACCTATGTTGTTCTACATTCTTTATTTCTTTATTTATTTTCTTCCGTAACCTTTTTTTTGCAATGTTACTCCTACCACATTTTTCAACGTAGAAACTCCATTCAAACATCAAAACGTGCAGCTGAATTAGGACATTCGCACATGAGGAATTTTTATATTTCCTGAATTATTAAAGGTCCCATATTGTAAAAAGTGAGATTTTCATGTCTTTTATATTATAAAACAGGTTTAAGTGCTATATAAATACTTTTAAACTATCAAAACGCTCAATATACGGAGAAATACACACAGCCCGTATTTAGAAATTGTGCGTTTGAAACGAGCCGGTAGGATTTCTGTCCATTTGTGATGTCACAAATATAAAATATATAGATCATCACATGGTTTTAAACATTAACATTCTAAATGTGTCCCAGTTTATTTCCTGTTGCAGTGTATGTGAATAACATCAGCTGACAGGAAGTAAACATGGACCCAAGCTGTTGCCTAGCAACGCAATTCCGTTGCAATGCACTAAAACAGAGCATTTCAGACAGAGGTTACCCTCTGAGAGTGTGTGTCTGTCCATCTTGTGAGGATCTTTGTTTCCCATCTAGGTGCTCTCTCTCTCTCTAACTGGCTGGAGGTGTGGGTTCGGTCTGGGGTATGCCGGCTGCTGATTGGTCCAACAATCATCTCTGCATTTTAAAAATGCTCAGGTGCCCAGCAGTCTGTCAGCAGCCATGTTCGGTCCTCGGCCTCCAAACATTTGTGTTAAAGCTGTGATCTAGAGTTCAATTATAGCCTTGGTTAGCCCTAGTTGGCTTCATAATTGTGTAACTTGTTGTAGGTTTTCTTTATTGCTAAAGATAACACTTCAGTGGTAGACGTAATCTGCCCTCGTCACCCTACCCAAAACAAGGCCTACTTGTGAAAGACTCTTTTCAGCTGTCAGTTGGATAAAAACTGGCATCAGGGCATCACATCAGACTGAACTCTTTGTCCCTGCTCACCTTTGAAAGGGACTATGAAGTCATTTCAGTGTTCAACACCAAGAAGCCCCGTCGTCTCCTGCTGGAATCATCAAAAGTAAGCTCACATACAATTATGGACTAATGACCTATTTCATTATTACTGTTTATTGGGTATAGTTAATGTTCGGTGTACAAATTGGATTATATGCTGATGTTGCTGCCAGCTGTGTGTATGAATATGTGGCTGCTATGCTATGCTGTTTATGTTTGTCTTGTTGGATCAGAATCAGCATTTATAGGATAGAATAGAGATGGAGAATGAGCAACTATTGTTTTAGAGCAACAAAACTGACACATAAAAAGCTGTTTATAGGGGTATTACTTGAACTCCACCTGGGGACTGTAATAGTAGAGGAAATGTGCAGATATGGATCCATTATGTGAGTTTTCCACGCAGCGCTTTGAGTGACACTCCCAGTTATAGTCTGTTCAGTCAAAGACGTGTTGTCTCTGTCTGCTTCTCGTCAACTAATCAGTCTCACCGAGGATAGAAAGAAACCTTGCATGACCTTTCTCTCCCTCTTTTCCTGTTTCACACACACACTCCAATCTCCTTTTCATTTCCCATCTCTCTCTCGTCTTTTCTTTCATTGCACATCTGACAGGGCGAAGCTAATTGATGGGCACGCCATTTCTCCGTGCTCCTTCGCAAGCCCTGCGACTCCTTCATTTCACAGTAAGCGGAGCAGACAGGTTGACATTAAGAGCAGGTTTGTTTCATGAGGTGAAAGCATGGCTCTCTCTCTCTCTCTTGTTTCTGCTTTGATGAGGCCTCGCAGAGTCAGACTTTGATGTCTTGTCATTAATGAACCTCTTAAAAGACTTTGTGCTTCATGGGAAAGTGACTGGGGCAACGTGGTAGTTCCGAGAGTTACAAGCAGCTTTTCGTCGGCACCATTTGATAGAAACTCCTTCCACACTGATGTTGTTATTTTGAGTGTATAAGTTAATTATATTAGTTTGTAATGATTTTTGTATAGGCTTTTGTAGCTCAGTAGAAATATTAAAGGTCCCATATCGTGCTCATTTTCAGGTTCATACAGACTAGCAGACGGACAACACATGAGAGGTCTACTTCTGATTATCACATTAATATGTAACAATGTAGTCAACAGAAAATGAATGGCAACATGCTAAATGTGGCTCAAAAATCACAGCTGGAGATGTGACGACTTCCAACTTTGGGCAACATTTGGCTGCACAAAGAATACAAAGCTGAGGTTAGCATTGGTGTTATTTGACCTGCTATGGCTTAAGGTCAGAGCTAATGTTAAGTAGGCTATGCCGACTTTGCAAACACAAAATCAGTGAGCCATTGACACCATCGGCATTTTAACGGAAATTAAATCCAAGATTTGGTAGCTGTCTTTATTTTCTTGTAACATCACTAAACAACTGGCAATAGCTCAACTTTAGCTGTCACCAATTGGAGAAGCATATCTACTATATGTTCCCAGGGTTCTATGCTGCCAGGGTCTATGTTCCCAAGCTCAATATCCTCTTAATATGGAGCATTAAAGGTCCCATATTGTGCTCATTTTCAGGTCCATACTTGTATTTTGTGTTTCTAATAGAACATGTTTACATGCTTTAATGTTAAAAAAAACACTTTATTTTCCTCATACTGTCGACCTGAATATACCTGTATTTACCCTCTGTCTGAAATGCTCCGTTTTAGTGCATTTTGATGGAATTGCAACAGAATTGCATTAACATTGCTAGTCAACAGCTTGGGTCCATGTGTACTTCTTGTCAGCTGATGACATTCACATACACTGCAACCAGGAATAAACTGGGACACATTTAGAATGTTTTACGTTTAAAATTGTGTCAAGGATCTAAATATTGTATATTTGTGACATCACGAATGGGAAGAAATCCTAACGGCTTGTTTCAAATGCAGAGTTTCTGAATACGGGCTTTGTGAATTTCCCTGTGGATTGAGTGTTTCGATACTTTCACAGTATTTATATAGGATTTAAGCCTGCTTTATAATAACAAAAAAAACATGAAAATCTCACTTTTTTATAATATGGGACCTTTAAATCTAAAAACTGCACTTTCCTTCGTGATATCTTACTCGAAATGAGGAATATGTTTGAAAACGCTGCTGTATAAGGTCTTATCCCCATTGACCCTATCCTTATTTTGGCCCCTTTCCCATGTTTTTTTCCTCTACAAAGTTTGAGAGTGGTGACAAATGATGAGTGTGTTTGTTGGGTGCTTATCTGGGTTAAGGATTTAGTCCTTATGAATAGTCATTGTGAGCACTCAGCCTTGGGGATGGAGCGGGCGGCAGAAAAGAGCTGTCTGTTGTTTACCAGAGACTCTGGAACAACTTGCCTCTAAACCCGGTGTCATATAAAAGGGGCATAAACACCGACGGAGAGTTGTAACACTGGTGCACAGAGGAAAATAAACCTGCACGTCAAAGCCGGCTTGTAATGGAAGAAAGGTCGTGAGCGGGTGGGTGGATACAGACTGTTTGAAAGTTGTTGTTATTTTTCTTTTTCAGGCAAACTAGAAGACAACTCAAGGTTGTTCAATTATTCATGTTCGGGGATCTTTCCCTGAGCCCTTTCCCTTCTCATCCAACGAGACTAACAAGACCTTCACAGTTTTACCAAGAGGATGTTTGTTTTCATGGATATGAATCAGAGCAGGAAGATCGCTCACTAGGGGTCGGATGATGGCCACAGTTTTTAGATGGGCATGGTGTACAGAACACCAGCAGGGGGCATTCAAACACATGTTTTGATGAATGGACCTGGAGTGGTTCAGCTGATATGAGACATGGATGGAGGAATATGTGCAATAAACAACACAGCCCAGACAGGGGGGGATGCATATTAAGTGGTGGGTCTGGGTGTTGGGAATTTCCTGTATTCTGGTGAATTACGGCCTTTTCTGCATCAAGCTATGGTGGAAATGTCTTTTATTTATGTAAAGGAAAACACAAAATTCAGCCGCCAGGTGACAATTATGACAACATATAAAGGAATATAATGCAGTAAAGCTCTCAGTCATTCTGTATTGCTTTTAAATATTTATTCTCCTGTAGATGAACTTTTCTAATTTAATGTTAGTCCTTTATGACCTATGTCTATGGTAATAACGACTTGAGCTTGTTTATTTGCCAATTTACTTGTTTTAAATCTGCACGATCATGAAATTCACTTCTTTACTGGCGGACTACCAACATTAAAGGTGCATGCATGCCGCCAACTACTGTACCGGAGTGTAACATCATGACATTATAGAGAAAACTGCATATTAAACCTATTTAAATGAAGCCCTTTGAACCTGTTATTGTTTGTTCCCTGTCTCTAGCAGACAAGTTTGCAAAATCTAAAAATGATTACGGAAAATGATAATAATAGGCCTCATAATTAACCCCTAAGAGACCCCCATTTTTGTCTTTTTTAGGGGGGGTGCAAGGGATCTTTAGGGGGAGATAGAAGGTTAACAGTAGATGTTACATAGAAGTGGTGTACATCATCTGAAAACTGGGAACCTGAAGATTAATTTGAGATGCAGCTCAGGACTATGTCAAATTGTTCTAGTCATAAATCTGAAATAAACATGAATTAATTAATTAATTAAAATAAATTGTGAGAGTGTATAAGGGCTTAGAACATGATGGAAGTATATGCTGGCCATTCCCATGCTCTATTATGTCTCATAAGTCGTTGCAGCAATTTTGGGGTTGCAAAAATCTGCATGGTTGGTGTAATCCCATCGCAAGATGGTCTCTAGTATGTATTATTTATTTATATACCCTTTTCATTGTGTAGTGTGAGGTAAATCAAAAAGGAACAAGCTTTGTATTCTTGTCATGGAATTTTGTATTGTTTGTGTTTCAGAAAGATAATTGAGGTTGTCCTTTTTGTCTTTTATACAAAATAAGTGAAGCAACAATGATGATCAAAAATCATTCAAGGACACCTCTGTATTGAAAACAACATAAACTGCATGGCTTTACACAGAGTCAATTATTTTTTCAACAATTTTTCCAAATAAAGAGATTAATTGTGTAGTTGCTCTTGTCTTTTCTGTTCTCTCCTCTCCTCTCCCCGTCTTCCTTTTTTATTTAAAACGTGACACTTGACTGGATGAGGCATGAGGCATTTTTTCTTGGCCTATATATTTGGTATTACACTGCTTTTATAAGGTAGACTGTAATATTAAAATGCATTTTGATTATCTCCATAGTCTATACTTCTACATATTTCTGTATCATGATGTGGTTGAATATTATTTCTGGCTTACATGAGGTAATGTTGTTGTTTTTTTAAGATTATTTTTTTTGCTTTTTGCCTTTATTAGAAAATGAAGTAATTGTTTTACACATTCATAATAAGTTTGTTTTGTTTTTTTAGTCACCAATTGGAAAATCTACAAGTCACATCCATATTGCAATGAATTGTATATAAATCAGTGAAGTCTGCGAGTGTGCTGACGTCCAGACATTTGGAGTCATCCAAGTGGAAAACACAATGGAAAAACATTGGGGCACAGCCATCGCTTCGACAAATTCTACTTTGATCAGACAGCAAGAAGAAAAAAAGAATAATACAGTGCTGCAAGTCTTTTTTTGAAGCTTCAGTTTCATTTCCAAACTCTGCCCCATTATAAAATTAATCAGGGGCGATCAGTTGGGCATTAAAATCAGGCCTAATCTGCACAGTGTCCATCTTAATGACACTTTGTCACTTCTAACCCTCCAATCTCTTCCTAGACACACTAATATACCAATCTAAAAGAAAATAAATCACAATAAATCCTCATCAAACTCCTACTAATCATATATTCACACAAAAAGATGAACATACATCTACTTCTATATTCTCATAGATGGGTTAAAGCAACCAACGCTAGCAGCCATAACTCTGATTAGCCCATCATCCTTGAAGGTTTATTGTAGGTTAGTGTGATTGCGCTGAGAATTAAAGGCCGACCATGACGCAGCTCTGCACATCGCTCACCAGACATCAGCCTCGTCGCCCACCTCGTAACACAACACTGAACCCCTCAAAATGGATTAGCAAACCCCATCCACAGTCATATCTGCTTAAGAATTGAATTTATTTATGCTGGCACATGTAAATCACAAAAAAACTATTAGATGCATTAGATACAAAATGTTCCCTGTAACTTCTGGGCCATTGATTTAATCATTCAATTCACCTCTTAAGTAAAAATGTATACATTTGGACTGTAAACCACAGTTGTAATTTAATTCTATAAGCATGGATGCTGCTCTCCACCAATATGCAAGCGCCTTAATAGGCTTTACCGGTGCAAGAAAATCCATCACTGTTTTATCACAATTTTATGCCGTATAAAATGCATTCATCAGCTTCAATGCATACGTATTTGTGTATTCAACATAGGTAGGTACAGAGCAGACTGTACGTGTTGCTATGCGTGGAATCGTGAACATGAAAATACTAATACATTTGCACAAGCAAGCGCGCCTGCAGTAGTTGTTTGTTCATGCACTAGTGGCACCGAGGGACATGGAGGCATTGAAATATCCTTGTTTTTTTTTCCACTTTGAGTGTGTATCCAGCAGCCAGGGTGAGTTATCAACCTTGCTGCTTTTAATCTGGGATGACAGAGCATGACTGCAGGGGCACGGGGACCTGTCTGTAACAGGGGGTGGGGGGGGGGGCGAGGAGGGAACAGCTCCCGCGTGGTTCCTAATAGATGGTCACACCTTTTAGACCATGCAAGAGGAGATATGAAATATTTGAGTGGGCGAGCGCTGGTGTCTGTGTGCGTGGTTAAAGGTGTGTGTATAAGTGCTTTAAGGATCCTGAACCGAGGTAATCACCCCTCAGGGGTTCAGTGAGGTCGATCATTGGCTGCCTCATTATAGGGGTGGAACATCCCATTAAACCGTGTTTGAAGTATATGCCTTGTATTGGATCAAGGTGTGTGGTTATGCATAGAGGCCTAGAAATGATCCTTTAAATATGTATTTTAATAAAATACTCTTCACTTGTAGCGACACAGAGAATTACCGCTCGACTCTGCAGTTCAGCTTCGTGTTGTCTTCCAGCTCATTGTTTGTTTTCAAGGCCCACGACATCCTGTTTGGTTCACTCCCGCTGCTCTCATTAACCTTGTTTCCAGCAGCAGCAGGCAGCTGTTTTCAACAAAAAAAGCTCTGATAAACACTGACACAGTAACTATCACTGTATTAGCGAGAAAAATTGCCTATTCACACTTCCAGCAGACATGAAGCACGTTAACATTAGCATTAATTTGGAGTTTGTTTCTGGCCACCTGATGAATATTTTGCCCTTTTGGTGTTATAGTGTACAGTGGGTTTATCAAAGTTTTTGTGCTGAACACAAGCAGGCAAGGAAACCAAAACGATGAGCTAAAAGAGGCTAAAAAAGCTCCATAGAGCTGTGGGGAACTGCAGAGTTGCTGATAGGTTCATGTTTTACCAACACGTTCCCACTCCCAACTCATCAAATACGGCAGCTTGGTCCAGAGGCCCTATAGGCTTCAAACTATGACGTCAGTTTTGCACGTTTCAATTTACGTCTTTACTGCTTGGTTAGGTTTAGGAAACAATTGTGGTTTAGGTTAAAAAAAAATTAATATATAAAATAAAATAATAAATATATATATTTATTATTTTTATATATAAATATATATTTATTTATATATAAATATTTATTTATTTATATATATATATTTATTTATTTATTTATTTATATATATATATTTATTTATTTATATATGTTTGTTATGTACGTGATATAATAAAGTTACGTGGACTTTATCGCTCTTTATACTATTTCAATCAGGAGAGAACCCACGTCGAATTAACAATAATTTATTACATGGTGCATGATAAGAAGAATAGTGCAAAGTCTTTGTTGATTAGACTCCGTCGTGACGTAGTATATCAAAGGGGGGTAGTGATGCCGTGATGATATTAGGTATTTTCCCCCCTGGAGTCTCTCCTCGGTTCGCACTGAAATGACAACAGAAAGCAGCAGAGAGGAGAACAGTTTTAAAAACCGATTGCAACGATATGATTGGCTCAGGAAGCGTGTGGCATAATCAGTTTGGTTATCTAAGAGTGAAACACCCACAGTCAGCAGATAGGGTATAGGAGCCAGTATGGAGAGAGCGAGAGAGACACAGAAAGGTTGTGAATGAATGAGAGCGTAAGGAAGGTCTTCCTGACTGAACGTCCACATAAGCTTCATATAATGGGACAATTCTATTGTAAACTTCAGCTGCAAAGTCAGAGACACATTTCAGAGTGCATCCCCACAGCATGACCTCTTAGCAAACTAAATTCAGTAAATATTTCATGGCCCTCATTGAGGGGGTGCCGGTGGCATCGTCCCGTTTGTGTGTGATCGCAGATGAGAAGTGTGGATGAATAAAAGCTCGCCCTTGCATCATCTGAACGTAGAGACAGCTCAGGGGGAGGCAATCCTTGGGACGGCGGGAGTCTAGCTTGTTAGCGTGCTGCTGAGCGGCTGCAGAACGGAGCTTTGTTCGTCATGAAGTTTTCATGGATAATTGGATGTTATGAAGATTAATGCGCGTTAGTTTTACCAGAGCCGCGGGGAGAACCGCAAAGGACTTTGGCTCTCAACAGTTGTCTCTGGCCTCTTTAGTGGGGATTGTTGTGATATGATCCCTTGTTTGCTGATTGATTACCTCATTGATGAACTGATTTCTTCCATTCATTCACTCACATCTTACCTATTGTGCCACACTGTAAACAATTGCTGTTAATTTACATCAGGATTTCAACAGTATTAACCTGTTATTGTAACAGTTACAGTAACAGTTTCATGCAGTATTTTTTAATTCTGGGACCTGATCTGCACATGTGAGGCTTGTACATTGTACATGATTGTAACATCAGTGAATTAGCTCTGTTCTTCACTCACATGTTGTTATGGTTTGCATTCTGTGCTTGTACTCAGCTATAGACATGCATTTTGGGAAAGGTGTCAACAAGTCTATTATAGCCTTTTTCCTAACAAGTGCCTTTAATTGTATTTAGTGTGACTATTCCTATAACCTGCTAAGTCTATTCATTTAGGCAAAAAATAATTTGTTATAATAATAAATAATTAAAATGTATGTAAAAAATACAACCTAAATAGTGCATTAAAACAAATCAGTAAGATAATGTAATGAAAAACAGCTATATAACTATATAACTGTAAAATACTGTGAAATTAATTAAAAAAAAAACAGTTCAAACTGTATTTTTCATTGACATTACAAAGCTGTAAATTTCAGCGACAGTATAATAATGTTAATTTTACAGTAACATAAAGGCAACCCCACTGCCAGTTCTTTACCGTTATTATACTGGGAAATTCTTAACAGTGCAATGGCTCAGTACAATCTGTACCAAAACTGTGCTCTTACATAACCCTGGGTTGATCTGCAGTTTAATATCATTTAATACAAATTATTCCAATTAGAGAATGCAGAACGGTGACAGTAAATCTATGTTTCACTCATTACTATTATTTCCCCATGTACACTGTAGACTGTAATACTCAATAACGAGTCAACCACAACACCTTCCATATATTTAATGGCATTCCTCTGGGTAAAATCATATCCACTGCAGACAACATGCACCTCTAGTGTGTCTCTTTTTCAGACTCTTACAACGTAAATGTTTTAGAGTTCAGGAGCGTCACACAGAACATATTAGACAGGAGGTTAAAATAGTACTACTTTTGCATTCTTTTCAAAACAACCCCCCTCCCTACACACACATTTCCACTGTGGTATGAAATATTTAAATGCAAGCTCCAGTTTAAAAGGTGCAATTACAGGCAGTGTGCTTGCTGGCAGTAGAAGGTCATGGAGGGTTCACGCTCTGCCATCATCTGCCCTCCCTCACTTGTGCATGAAAACTCAAAGTTTAAGGCAGAGAATAGACCCTATTTTCAAGATCGCAAGTTAATTTGAAGTCCTGCCAGATCAACTAGACAAATAGGGCTCTCTTCTGATCTGTGAGTTCTGTAGGCATCACATTTACAGTTTTGATACATAATCTAAATGTTGACTGAAGTATTCAACGTTTTCCACGCACATTCAGTTTTTACAGTGCTGTCTGTTGAATTATTTTGTTTAAATGACTAAATAAGTAAAAGAAAATAACTAATAAGAAATCATTTGAAGCATCCTTGATGCTGTGCCCCTTCCTTGCTGTCTCACATTACCCAGTTGTGCTTCTTTGACTTTAGTCTGCTGGGGTTTATCTCTACCAAATACAGTATTTCTAAACTTTAACTAAAACGTTTGTGGATTTTCAAGGAAACTATAAAAGAGTTAGAGAAGGGATGCAACATGTAGGCCTTACACAAAATCACTATGACAGCGTGACAGTGTGTTCTTATGTTCTGTCCTCTTCCTCTCTCTTTTCTGGAGCACTGATGCACCATCTGCCCCCAAGCCATCAAATATTCAAACTGACTCTGCTCTTCTTCTGCCACTCTGGACACCTGAGTGCACTGATCTGAGACCAGCTGAGCCAACAAACATCGCCCTCTCTATTTATTCCCAACCGGCAGCAACAACAGAAGGACTCTGCGGTGTAAATAATTAACAAAGATCACCTTTTCAACACTGATCCTGCTCATAGGTCACTAAGAGACATTCTGTCTTTAAGGAGAGGTTGTGCTGAAATAATAATGCCCAACTTGGTCTCCTACAGATTATGTTAACCCCTAAGAGACCCGCGGGATCGCGATCCTGTTAAAAACTTCTCATGACACATTTTCTGCAGGAGGTTTAAATTTCATCAAAACATGATGGTATATGTTTTTGTTTAGGCAATCTGAAGGTCTACTTACAATGGATTGCATTAGTGACAAGATTTCATGCTGAGAATCAAAAGAATAAAATCGCCATACTAACTTCTTAATCCTGTCATGCCATAAATTATTGTGAGTTTCGTATTTGTACTTAAAGGTTCCCATGAAATTATTTTTTTGGCCACTTGGGGGCAGTGCAAGTGTGCCTTAAATGTAATGCTGATGACGTAAACAATTTGATATGGCTAACGTGTTAGCAAACAGTTGCCTTTTTAAACCTACAGCAGACATACAGCAGAACACAGTTTGAGCTGCACTCGTGGTTGGATTCAACGCACATCGCAGTGCACTGCGCCCAAAGCTCAACCACGTGGAAGCCATTGGCGAGAGCCATTGGGAAAAAAAATGGGTTTCAGAGCACAGTTGTGGTCTCCCACTGTGAATTGCAACTGTCTTACTGTCATAGCTCTTTTTAGCTCTGTTTTGGTCTCCACCAACACCTAAAAAAAAATGTGACTCTACTAAATGCTCCAGCTGATCATTGAAAAATAAATTACATTCAATGTGATTCTATTTTAGTAAATCAATTAAACATGAAAACATGTCACATGACATTGATAAAACCTACAAGATACAATTTAAACTCACTTAACCCGGCCCTGTTTCTGGGGTTTGGTAACTGGCTAGTGTGCCCGAGGTATAGTGGAGTAATGTCTACCTGAGCAGAGAATGAAGTCTCTCTCCCTCTGTATGTGTTGTAATCAAAGCTTCTCTGTGCTTTGTTGACATAGCCGGGCCAGCCATGTGTGCTTTTGGTGCATGTCCGTGCATGTAAGCGCGCCACACTGGCTAGCTCATGGCCGCCACTCTGCATTGCTCTCATACTGCGGTTACAGCTGATAGCTGTTAGGGTTGTACTGTTAGCTGCCAGCAGCCGGTTCAGCCGTCGCCATGTCGAGAGCCGTGCGGAGGTACTAAATATGCTCTGAATTTCAAAGTCATCACTTTAAAAAAAAAAAAAATGGTTTATGTTGATCGAATTAACATAAATTAACTGCACGAATATTACATATTTAATGCAGTACTGCTGCATGATGATATTTTCAACAAATTTGTTTGTTTCTGGGCAGGAAATGGTGAAAAATCATTGACATTTGACCCCTGTCAATCCCGACCCACCAAGTCATGGATTAATCCAGCCTCTAGCTATAGTTGGATAGGAGGACAGACACAGAGGAGAGCTATTACTTAGTGGGATCAAATGTGAACTATGACCTCTTGGCCAGCTGGCCACCAACACGCAGCCAGTGAGGCCGTGAGGAGGATGAGTGGACTGATATGCAAATAAGACTCGGCAGTGTCTTTTTGCAGAATGTTTTCAACTGCTTTTAGGTCATCTGATCGTTTTTATCTTTTAAATTGGGAGCATAAATCAAATGAAAAAAATAATATATTGGAAAGCTGAAACAAAAACAAACCAGAGAGAGAGAGAGAGATTAGGGCCAACCGTCTCTAAGCTGATTGATTGGAGACAATTTGGAATCGTCCTCAGAGCCTGTGATGTCTTAGTCTTGTTTCACCTGCTCAAATGTAGTTAGTAGATGTGGACTAGAAGCTTCAATAAGTTACACTTCACTGGCTCTCCTGGATCTGTAGAGCTGTTTCTTAATGTCCTTGGGGATTCAAACTGACACACAAAAGATCACGGGGTTAAACATTGTCCCAGTTTGGGTTGATACAACACAGATGTATTTGGCTATACTGAATTATTTATCTTGTACCATTTTAACCCCGTTGGGTTATTTATCTGAACAACAAGCTCAAATTTTACCTTATAACTGTCACATTTTTTGTTAGTCCTAGAAAGCGATGTGCATATGACATACAAAACTACAAAGAATACAGATATGATTAACATACAGTACAATTAGTGACATTAAAAAGAGCTACATTAGATTATAACAGTTCCATATTTTAGTTTGGGTAAACAGTAATACACATTAACACTGGGCCAAAACAACCCCTTCTCTTGGGAGTATTTCCATGGGTTTGATAGAGTTTTATTAATCCTTTCGAGTTCTTACTTTAAATGCAACTTGATGGATGGAAGATAATATTTAAAGGGACTGTTTGTAACTTTTTTACACGTATAAATCTACCGGGTTGGGTGTGGCTACGCTGTTCAGACCGCCTGCTTGCCTTCACTCACACACCGCGTGCATTCTCACTCCACCTCACATGCATGCGCGCACACTACACACTACAGAAGACTTCGTAGCTCTGAGAATATCTAGTGAATGTACAGTGGACGTTTGTGCAGAAATAAATGCTGCAGCTCCTCCAGACCAACAGAGGTTTCCCGTGTCTTGTGAAGTGGTGGGGACTCCGCAGCGAGAAACATTATCGTCTCCGACCGGGTGCCGGTGTCTCCCTGCGGCCGCAGTCGGAGACGATAACGTTTCTCGGGGCTGAAGCAGGAAAAGCCAACACTAGGATCAGCAGTGATTCATGGAGAGACCTTCGTCTGGTCAGCTAACATTCCTGCCAAGCAGGTGAAATATAGAGTGATATTATGGTTTTAGCTGACGTGTGTCGCCTCACTGTTTTGAGCGATGCTCGTTCATGTCTATTTAGAGCGAGCCCGACGCTGACTTTCGTTGACTTAACGGCCACAGGTGTCGCTGTTAACAAGCATTTCTGAAAGTTACAAACAGTCCCTTTAAGCAAGGGAACCCAAATTGGATAAATTTAGATGCAGATAATTTTGGTGAACTGTAAAATACAATAGATAATAGTAATAATAATAATAATAATAATAATAATGCAGTGTTTTCGTCATATGTCAAATTTAAAATGTGAATTCCTCATGTGGGGATTTTTTTATTTAAGGTTAAAGGAATACATACACATACTTGTGAAGGGACATACAGACAGCAACAACAACATATATAAAACAAACAAAAAAGAAACATAAGAAGAAAAAAAAGTACTACCCGTTGTAATAGTGCAGTGTCAAGAGATAAGTTCATATTCATATCCATGCATACATATATGATTCATAACATCATGTGTGGACTCTTGATGAAAGCTGACTGAGTTGAGTCTCAGAGGTGCTGCAGCTGTTGGACAGCAGATGGCACCACTGCGCCGTCCTGGTGGCTCCAGCTTGGCACAGAGACGCGTCCACGTTGTTCCTCCCTCTCTCTCTTTCTCTCTCGGCGTTACAGTATACCTATCTATCTTCCACGAGCATCAGCAGTCTCTCCATCAGTCCTCCGCGGTACTGAGCGCAGTTTAAAACATGGCATCTCTGCTGCGCCCCGAACAGCCGGTCGTCTCCTCCACCGCTGCTGCTGCGCGTCTCTGCGTCTTTCTGTTGATCTTCTCGGCCTGGATGTCCGTGCCGGGACCGGTGAGCTGTGACAGCACCGGGGCTGTGAACCGGAGGGAGGACCGTGCGTTTGATAGGAGCTCACCCCGCTTCAGGAGAGCGCTGTCCCGGGAAAAACAGATGCCCCTGATCAGCAGCTCGTTCGTACTCAAAGGGGATGCGACGCACAACCAGGCGATGGTCCACTGGACAGGAGAGAACAGCAGCGTGAGTAGCACTATATCCACCTAATGGTTCATGCACCATCACCATCATACCTCTCTTTGTCAGCCCTCCACCCTCCCATCACTCCAGCCTCATGCACAAGTTATTGTTCTTGCAGGAGGCTGCAGACACACAGTGCGCGTCTGTCATGCGTCACGGTGTGGTTTTTACGCATCCAGGTGTTTCCAGCTGGTGCCATGTTGTCTGGCATCATGCTTTGTTGAATAATCAGGACTTTTTCAGAAACGTTTTTATGTCAGGAAACCCCACAAAGACATGTATAAGCTATACACTCTGTCGACTTCCATTACATCACATGGTGGCCCAGGGTCCGGAGCATCTTGTAATGGTACATGTCCACAGGCTTCGTGCTTTCCACGCTTCCCATTCATTGTCTATGTAAGCAGCCGCGAAGCAATGCATTGTGGTAGCGTGGCGGCGCGATTTGAGAAACGGAGCAGTCACAACGCCCGCTCCTCATTTGCATAAAGTTGAGGTCTAGTCTACTTTATGCAAATCATGGGCGTCCGACACGACTCGCTGCCTCTCGAAACGTCCGAGAAATCTTTTAAACTAAACGCTGTCGATCCAAAATAACGACAGATTCATCAACTGCGTGGCTTATTTCTCGCCTCGAATGTTTTCAGAAACACATTTCGGTGAACTATTTTCGTGAAATAAGAGAAGAAAGTTTCCAAACGAGCCTCCATACTGGTTCCGGTTTGAAAGCTGGGAGCAGCAGCCAACGGCGGGAAAGCATTCGTCCAATCAGTCGGGGACAGCCTGTGTCTAGTGGCAGCCCACCAAGCGTCCGATGCTTGGAAGCGGCGCGTCCCCTCGCGATAAAAATGCCCCTGTGGACACGTACCATAATTGTCCCGTCCCGTCACGATCCGCTGGTTCATGCACCATCCCCATCCCCATCACATACCGCTCTTTGTCACTACCCCTCCACCCTTCCATCACTCCACCCACACAGCAACACATCACAAGTTATTGTTCTAGCAGGAGGCTGCAGACGCACACTGCGCGTCTGTCATGCGCCACGGTGTGGTTCTTTACGCATCCAGGTGGTCCAAGCTGGACGCGTGGTGCCTTGTTTTAATGCATCATGCTTTGTTGAAGGATAAGGACGTTTCAGAACGTTTTCATGTCAGGAAACCCCACAAAGACATAGGCTACACTCTGTCGACTTCCATTACATCACATGGTGGCCCAGGGTCACGAGCATCTTTGTAACTGTCTGAGCAGCGCAGGGAAAAGCAGAGTGAAACATACTATTACCTATGTCCTTTTGATTGAACTTTTAAGCTTATAATTATTAATATTCTAATAAAATTTGAATATATTTGACTAATTTTCCAATTAGTGATCCTTTTGAGTTCTTACTTTACATGTAACATGATGGATGGAAGATAATATTTAAGCAAGGGAACCCAAATTGGGTAAATTTAGATGCAGATAATGTTGGTGAACTGTAAAAATACAATAGATAATAATAATAATAATAATAATGCACAGTGTTTTAACCTAAAACTGACTTGGAATAGGCTTCGTCATATTTAAAATGCAAATTCCTCATGTAGAGACACTTGATTATTTAATAATAAGCATCCATGTCACTGATGACATTCAGAGGTCCAAGGACGCTATTGTTGTGTGAGCACAGTGGTGGAGACGAGGAGTCACACGAAGCCATGACTAAAATATTGATGGAGCTTTTTCCTCCATGAATTTTGCAATGCCTTGTTTATTTGCAGTTGTGCCTTTACCGTCAGTGTCTGCCCATATGCTATGCACTTATGATAATGACTGTTTTTGTGGCAACAATGTGGATTTCAGACAGATATCAGAAAATATAAAGTCCCACTGGGTTTGAACAGTGATGTCACCGGAGACAAAACTGGCCACAACGTCTGATACATTCTATACTAAAATCATTACTTATATTCCTGAGACACTGAATTAAGGGATATTTAAGTGAGTACGTTGGAAATCAAACACCATCGTGAGGAATATTCTAGTGGTTTTCCTCAGGGCCAGGTCAAGTGAGAGCAACCACACAATGTAAACAAGAGCAGTCTTTGTGATGGATATTGACAGACGCCGGGGGGAATTTCAGTGGTGCATGGTGTCTGGTGGGGACATCACTTGTTATCAGAGCCTTTTTTGTTAGTATAACACATTGCTGTTTTACTGCCCGGTGGCTGCAGGATAAAAAGAACAAAATGACATGAAAGAGAAAATAATCTGACCGTGAAACAGCCAGCAGACCTATTTTGCTCAAATTTGCTGGAGTTTCATGACAAATTAATTGGTAAATAATGTGAACGGTGACATTTGCAGGTAACATTGAATTAATTTTCTGATTATCAACAGCGTGCAAGAGGGATTTAATTTAAAGCTGCTCTGGGCACTTTCACACATTGGTGGGTCCAAATGAGTGCAGTGCTGCCTTCTTAGCAACTTAATTTCTATAAAGCTACTGTATAATGGAGTGCTACAGGAATGAGTCCTAAAAAACAGAAATGAGTTAGCATTTTAGCACTTCCTGTTCCCTCGTCTGGAAGTCGATGTTTTTTTTTTTTTAAATGTGTTTTAGTTCGATTTTAACGTTTTGTTCTACGATATAAAATACGTCAGTAAATATGAATTTTGAAGCTTTTATATGTCTTAAAAAGGCGGTTTCTAACAAGTGGCTAAATGAGAATACACGTCATCACGCTGACTCATCCTCCTTTACAGCCTCGTTGTGTATACTTGTGTTAATGTGACCGTGGTGTAGTTTGTTTAATAGCCTAACGTTAGCTTTTGACTTCTGGCGACTGCATTCACATTTCAAAAATCATAAAAGTGGTGTTCATTTGTGGAGATTATCTTGCTGAACAAAACGTGTAAGTATCATAAACGTGTGTTTCGCTACAGAGCTTATTTTCTGCAGTAATCCCAAACCCAATGGAAAAACCCATTGGCTTTTAGTCAAGGGAACCAAAGTGATACTAACTTCTGGTTTAGCCTACAAATATACGACTTCCCTGCACCGCTCTAGAAGACGTTGATACGGCACCACCACTCACTCCTTCTTTTCATTGGTCCAGTTGTTGCGATGGCAAATGACCAATGGGCACTCCTCGCGATATGCGTCATGACAAAGAGTAACTTATAGAGTTATATAGTTACGTAGTAACGCGGTAACGCAGTAACATAGTAACTTAGTAACACAGTAACTTAGTAACACAGTAACGTAGTAACACAGTAACGTAGTAACACATTAACGTAGTAACGCGGTAACGCAGTAACATAGTAACATAGTAACTTAGTAACACAGTAACTTAGTAACACAGTAACGTAGTAACACATTAACGTAGTAACGTAGTAACGCGGTAACGTAGTAACACAGTAACATAGTAACACAGTAACGTATTAACGCGGTAACGTAGTAACGTAGTAACGTATTAACGTGGTAACGTAGTAAGGCAGTAATGTAGTAACACAGTGATGTAGTAACGTAGTAACACAGTAATGTAGTAATGTAGTAACATAGTGATGTAGTAACATATTAACGTAGTAACAGTAATGAAGTAATGTAGTAATGTAGTAACTTAATAACATAGTAGTGTAACACAGTAATGTAACACAGTAATGTAACACAGTAATGTAGTAACGTAGTAACACAGTAATGTAGTAATGTAGTAACATAGTGATGTAATAACATATTAACGTAGTAATGTAGTAACAGTAATGAAGTAATGTAGTAACTTAATAACATAGTAGTGTAACACAGTAATGTAACACAGTAATGTAACACAGTAACAGTAACGTGGTAACGTAGTAACGCAGGCTGTGCTCAAATCACAGATGAGACTGAGGCCTGTCAGCTGGTTAGCAGTCCGTTGGACTCGGTAGTGATATCCACAATTTTAAGTGCTAATTACAATTAGGCTACCAAATAAAAAGAATACACCAGAAACACCAAGGTTATATTGTTTCATTTAGCCAAAGTTCATTTTGAAATCAGTTTGATCAAACACTCGGACAAACTGCCCAAAGTCACTTTTGAGGACAAGGCACTACAAATCAACAATTCTAGTACTTTGGCATTTCAGACTGGCCATTTAAGTAATTAGAAAAAATTACATTCTCCCAATGGACTCCAGCCTTTCTGGTGATGAACTTCCCTGTCTCCATCTCTTTTTAAAAAGAAATTAATCGAGGCAATAAGGCCTGCAGTAATCCCAGCGATCAGGCTCTGCCAGCCATAGGAAGTCTGACTTAGCCTATCTTCCATTAACTTGCCGTGGATATGTACTCTGAAAGGTCAATGAGACTGAGTTCATCCCAGCCTAATAAACACAGACAAATGGTGCCATGCAATTTCCTTAAGGCTGACATTTATGAGTGGTGCCCAGATTGATGGGTGGGAAAATGAATCTCTTGCCTCCCATCTTGTTTCATCATTGTGTTTTTAAGTCTTTGAGGTTCCAAATGGAAGTCACTGATGAGAGGCTCAACAGCAGATGACTTCTGATGGGTAGTCAGGAATATGATATGTTTCTGAAAACATACATATCACTTTCTCTTTTGTTGTGTTCCTTATAGTGATCACTACATCACTACATCATCATTGTAATATGTGTACGTTTGTGTTCTGGCCGACTTCCATCTCTCGCCAGGCTGCAAAGGTTTTTTTGACAAGAGGATGAATTGTTCATCTAAGCTTCATAGTAAGCGTGCTGTTATTGAAAACAGCTCTTGTGTGCTCCCCTCTGTCTCTGTAGCAACAACGGCGACAGACACTTTACTTTGGCAAGCCTTGATTGGTCAATTGATGGCTTAGAGCATAAAAGAGCTTTCCCTCAGGCATCCCCCAGAGGTGTCCTTGAAGAGCAGAGATAGCAGGTGAAGTGTGTCTGTGTGAGTGTAAGGGGATGTTTTAGAGTAAGAGCATGCAGATATTTAGGGAAAATAGAAAAATAAGTGGATGTGGATTCTACATCTAAATACAAGTAAAAAAGAAAATACTGCCTTTCCGTCAGGTTCTAGATCATCAGCATTATACTAATCTAATACTGAGGAGGTCAAAGGTCACAGCCACAGCTCCTTGATATTATTCATAAACTCTCAAAGATGGAATTTCTAAGACAATAACTCCGAAGAGATTTTTCTGTACTACTTATTATCCCGCGTATTTTGTGTCTGTAATTGTCCATAGTAAAATATGCATGTACGGCATCTCTAATTAAGTAAATATCAAAGAGACAAAAAGCAGCAGGCTTCAATATCTAGCTTTGGTTATTATCATGACATTTTGAGCTGCTTTTTCACAAAGAATAACTGTCAGTTGTTGTTATTATTAAGGAGAATGTTTTTATTTTGCCAAATATCCATGGGGAAAATTACCACATTTGTTAGTTTCTGTAGTTGTTGTTGTTAATTAAATTTAATTATTCTAAAATGCAGAAACATTTTCTAAGGAAAGTGCTACCAAACACCTCATGTTCACAATATTTTGATACTTTCAAGACCTGGGCCTTGAATCAGTGCTGTCTTAATGAACATGAATTTCTGATAGAAACACGTAAATGCAACCACTTAAAACATCAATGATTTATTGTTACACTTCCATAAAGCTGGGTGACTTATAAGTGAAAGGTCTGAAAAAGATGGGTCCAGATTGAAGCAGCAGATGCTAGTATGGGTCAAGCTCCACAAATGCTGGATCCTACACTTCCCATAATGCAACTCAATAGTCTTTTGGCCACGTCTTTCAAACATCGCAACCCTATTTTGAAAAAAATACTCTCAACTCAAGGTCCACTTACTAGCTTTAACAGACAACTACAAAAAACTACATCAACTGATGAAGACTTTATTCATTCATGGAGCCCTGCAAGTCACTGCATTTTCTACAACATTGTCCTGTAAATATGTCAGAATAAAAGCCTCATGTTAACAAATGAAGGAATTCTGTCCACAGAAAAAAAGGTGTTGATTTAAAAATAAATATTCTACAGATACAGACATTGAAACTGTAGTAATGTTGCTGGTATGATGTCAATATACAGTCAAAAAATCACTTTCTCTGTTGCTGTGAACCGTGCGCGGCTGGCGTTAAAAATAGGCGAGACCTCGAATCTCTAGAAGAGACGCAGCTGAAACGCAGCCAAGCTGCGCTGCTCACGCGGGTTAATAAAAAAAAAACAACAGGTTCCGCACCCGCCACGCGCTGCTGATGTTCCCTGTGTGGCCCGAGATTTAGGCCCAATCCCAATATCCACATTCACGGACTTTCAGGCTCATTCACGCAAAGTCTGCGAGGGATAAGAGCTGTCTCACTGTCAAATCGTCAAGTGCATGAGGGCTCTCTCACAGACGCATGTTGAGCCCTTTATGCACACTTAGGGCTTAGCGTTTAGGGCATTGGGATTGGGTCATAGACCGCACCAGTTTCCACTTGGATTGTCTCATTTGATTACAATGTTATAAAATTTTACACATTGGATCTCCAACATGCTGAGTATGTACAAGTGATTTTAATATTAAAGGTCTAACGATTCAGGATACTAGGATATTATTTCCAATGAAATAAAAAATACATTATTATTCACTGACACAGACATAAACATGCATGCATGCATGAATAGCTTGTGAGTCCCAGAAGACATCCTGGGAAGAGACATGAGGCTGTATTACATGATAGCAGCATTGTGAATGAAGAGAGCCTCCACTATTGAAAGGACTCTCTTTGTTCCTCTCTCTCTCCTCTCTCTGAGTTGTTGATCAGCCCCAGGGAACTCTGAGCTGTGTTCCTCTTCCCTCTATTTCTATCTTCTCTCTATGGTGATGAACAGCATCACTGTGTGTGTGTGTGTGTCTGCGATGGGTGCATTTGTACCGGCGAGGAAACAGCACTCAACATTTAATAGGGTTTCTCTATTTTGCGTTTATCGATTGTTTCACGGAGAGTAAGATTATACATTGGTATTGCACTCGCACCGTTTTTTAAATTTGCCAGTCTGTGTGCTTGCATGTGTGTTGCTGATCCCTGTGGGCTGTCCCACAGTAGCCTAAGTGATTAATGAGCGGCACAAGGGGCGCTGACAGTCCAAACTCTCTTGCCTCCCTCTGATGCCATAGGGGAATTGTGGGTAATTCCTGCCACTTCCCGGTTTAAGAGCCCTCCTGTGTGGGAATAAGTGAAAGTCGACGAACAACGCTCAATTTATGGACTCATAAATGTTCAAGGCTTTAACATATAAAAACAGTATAAAAGTAAATGGCAATCACTTCATCCACTGTACATGTAAGCTTCAGTTGATATGACCAGGCTGAGAGAAAACAGTCTGATATGCAGCTTATAAAACAATCTACAAACAATGTACAGCTTTATTCTGCACTTTAGTCTATTTTTAAAAAAAAACGTTCCACCTCAGTTCTTATCCCGCATTATATTCCATATTTGACATTTATTAATCCCCTGGTCTCTGTATCTACTATATTTTATTATCCAGCACTATATAACTATTTGCACTATATTCACATTTTCTATAGTCCCGTGTCTCAGTTGTTGCCCTGCACTATATTAATTTTTAACAGTTTGTTCCTCATCTCCTGGTATTTTTATATCTGATATTTTTATATCTGATATATATATATATATATATATATATATATGGTGGTGTATCTTGACAAGTTGATGCTCATAAACCTGTGATGGTGGTGGTGTGTCTTGCTCCTACTAGCTGCTCTGTGAGACTGTACCGAGGGTTCTTTTGAGCTAAATACTATGACACAATGACAATGTTAATATATTGATGTTTAGCAGGTGTAATCTTTAACCAGGTTTGCCATTTTAGTTCAGCAAGCTAACATATTCTAATCAGCATGAAATACAAAGTGGATATCAGCTGAGGCCGATGGGAAGGCCATTCGTTTTGCAGGGTATTTGCTCATAAACCAGAATATTGGACATGATGATGCCACTAGCTGAAAAGAATCACCTTAGTTATTATATTTCATCCTTAGGGTAAATGAATGTCTGAACCAAATTTCATAGCAATCCATTAAATGATTTCACTCTGACCCAAAAATGTCTACTTGCTGGTGGAGTTGTGAAAGGTGAGGGGGATTGATGCACCTTCAATGGACCGTGTTCCAAACATTGTGCCAATCCATCACGTAGATGTTGAGATATTACACAGGATGAATGGTCAGCGGATTATTAGTTTAAATATATTTGTCATCACCATCCCTCCTCCTCATCTTTCTCTGCCTCTTCTCCTTCTTGGGTTGAAGGTTCTTTACGGTTCATTTTGCTTTCTATCCGTAGAGAATATGAGGTGATACCACTTTTAACCCTCATCTTCCCCTCCTTCTTACCATCCCCTCAGGGTACCTTGCCAACACTACCTTCAGATTGCCAGCATTGTTTCAGCCAATCAGGTCAAAGGATTATCCGCCTGCAGGATACATTTAATCAAAACACGGCATTGGTTGAATTTAAATCGAGCCTTTAGAGGGAACCATAATGTTTTATAATCAGGTCCTTTATTTGCATGGTAAATCATGCAGGTGTGTACACACACATATATATAAGCGGTATCAAAACAGAGCCATGCACTCTCTCACCAGTCACACATGCATGCACATGCACACACACTATCTCGTCTCCAGGGTCCTGACTTAATGTGAAAGGCATTTGTTCACGCTTGACATACTGAGCAGACAGTTCATTTGGCCCCTGGTTATTCTGTGGAAGGAAAATTGTTTGCACATGTGAGGAGAGCCTTTCTCATCATTTATCTTGTCTGCCCTCGTTCATCCTGCTTAGAGAGACACTCCGAAAACCCCAGACTGGAAATCATCAGACTTGTTTGCTTGGTTGTCCTTTGTCTCTTTTTAATGTGAATCCGTCACTGTCTTGAAAATTACAAAATCCAGTACCACTCACTACAGCAGGCTTTCCATCCAGCATGGCTGTCAGGACACATATATAGGCTCAGTTTGGTGTCCTTCTGCAGCATCAGATGGCTCTTGGCTTCCTCACATGGATGACTGATTCCTGCCATGTCATTATGAAGGTTTGATAGTATTTCATGATAGTCAAAGTAGTTTTTCAGGAGCTCAAAGATTCATGACAGTGACAAAAAAAATGTGAGAAAACTGCATCCTAGTGCTGGATGTATTTGTGATGGGCGATCAGACTACATGTCACAATAACGCTTCGTGCACACTGGGAGCGTGGCGGCTGCGTCGCGTGGCGGATGCGTCGCGGGCGGCTACGTTTCAGCATTCGTGTCTGCTGCGTGTCTGCCAGCCCTTTCTTTCAACATAGTTTGCCTTTCATAATGGACATTTCATTTCATTATAAATGTTATTTATATTTATTTTAGACAGAAAGTTTAAGAAACGTGTAGTAATTTGTAAATAATAGTAATAATCCCCAATTAAAACCCCGTACATTATTCATTCATGGAACCGTGCAAGTCACTGCATGTTCCACAGCACTGTCCTGCACATATTTCCGAATAAAATCCTTGTGTGAACAAATGAAGGAATTCTGTCCACAGAAAAAAACGCTTAAGGGCTTTTATTTTGAAAAAATGAAAGCAGAAAGTGTTGATTTAAAAATAAATCTTTACTTTTTTTCATCTCCGTAACATATTCTACATATAGACATCAAAACTGTAGTAATATAGCAGGTATGAAGTTAATATACAGTCAATAGATCACTTTCACTGTCCGTTGTTGCTGTGAACCGCGCGGCTCGCATCAAAAATAGGCGAGACCTTGACTCTCTAGAAGAGACGCAGCTGACGCAATACATGAATACTGTATATCTGCGTTCGATCTGTTGGCAGAGCTGACACAGAAAACAATAGTTAATTGGAAACATAAAAGCACTGTGGGATGATGGAGTCCTTCCTCTTAGTATGGCCTCAGTGTTGGCATGGGACAGCTCTTTGCCACTTGGCGGTAGCGGTAGCGTTTGCCGCTTCGATGCCACAGTTGCATTGCTAATGAGAACTTGGGAAGGCACAAGGAGCAGCATGCTACTGTTACTGTATAATCAAGTGTTTAGTGATGCCAGGTGGATGCTGGCTGCCCAGCAGAGAAATAAAAGCAGCGAGGCACGTTTGTCTTACAGGTTGTTCCGAGGCTGCTGGCAGCGGGACTGAGAGATTGTTGTCTCTTTGTTCCTGCAGTGCTGTATGTGTGTGAGGAAGATGTGTGTGTGTGTATGTGAGGTCTATTGCTAAACAACTACCAACTCTTCGCTTGGAAAGGTGGAAACTCTTAAAGGCAAAATTACTCAATATAAGCACGTGTGTTTGTGTGCATGCCTTTTTCTGTGTGTGTGTGTGTGTGATGGAGCTCGGGGACTACTGGTTGCCAAGCGACAGCCAAACAAGAAGTTGGCGAGCTGCGGCACACAAGAAAGCCCCTCATCTCGAACATCCCAGACATTCTCCCCAACTTTCTTTCCTTTGTTACGGTACTAAAATGTAGCCAGCATGCGTTCATTGTTTTTTTTCTCCAATTTTGTCCCTGTAAGGGAGGGCTTTTATTTTCTCTCATATCTTGTTGTTTTGTGCCTCATCGTCTTCTGCAAAGTTGGGCTGCCGTGGTTGAAAGCTCCTGCTCATGTTGCCCTGGCAACCCACACTGGAATCCTGTTGGGGTCTTCCAGTGGTTTGGTTTCCTGATCTGAATTCAGAGTGGCCTCTCTCGCCACGCCTCGCACTTCTCCCAGGTCCTGCTCTGGCACTGATATGTGACAGTCATATTGAAATCCTCGTATCTACAAATGTCAACTTTTCAGGAAGAAAGGAAAATTAATGCAGTCTTGCCACCCATTAGTATTAGAATGTGGATTTATGATACGCAGATGATGTGTATAATTATCTCTGTTATACTTTTGAGTGTAAACATTTTGTCTCGTTCAGAAGCCGACAGTTTCTTTAACTGAAGACAAAATGTTCAAATGACTAAGATTGGAGTTGAGAAGATTTCACTTGACAATAACAATATGAATAGGTTTGCAGTATTTGGCTCTGAAAAAAAAAGCTTTTGTTTGTGTTATGTGTGTATGTGAGGGGGAGGTGTGAGATGTGTGTGTGCCTGCCTGCCTTCCTGCACCTACTATAGGAGCAGTGGGAAAGCTCTGCCTATAGAGCTCCTCTGAGAGTTGTGAAATGCGGCCCAGCAGGGTTTCTCCAGTATTTCACCCTCCCAGCAACACATTTAGAGATTGGATCTTCTTCCCTCGGTGCTAAGCCGTCCCCACTTTCTATCAAACCCCCCTATCTGAACCCCACCTCTCACCAGGGACTGGAGTATTTTCAGTTTCCATCGTAAGCCAATTGCACATAACAACAGCATGGAGCCTTCCAAACAAGTCGGGCGTTGGAACAGAAATATGGATACAGATATAAGACGGGACTGTCTGCATTCTTGGTTATGATTGGCTGAGGCAAATACGAAAATACACAGTAAACACACAAAGCGGTTGCATAACAGTTTACATATATATATTTAGAATATCATATCATACTCATGGATTTTGGATCAGTTAACAGGACTTTGTTCATCTAAAATAAGTGTAAATATTTCCCCACATATTTCCATATGTGCTTTGCTGGAAACTGAACATGGAAAAGGTGCTTGGAGACTGTCATCCCGAGTGTAATGAGAGTGTAATCTGTTGTTAGTTCAGATGGCTAATACAACGTATGTTGACATTTTCCTGGACACGGACTTGTAGTGGCCTTGTGAATTATGACTTTTGTCTATCAGGAGCAAACACAGAAGTGTTATATGGGAGCTGATTGAGATGGATGACTGTGTTTGACCTTGACACGCGATATCTCTGTCTATTACACAGCTGTGTTGAATACTCGATTCCGATTGGTCAATCACGGTGTTTTGCGGTCTGTGATTTCTGTATTAAAGACCGTTGCTATGTATAACAGAACCGTTGCTAAGGGCGCAGCTCTAATATTGGACTGTGGCGGACCGTTTTTGTGTCAAAATATTGATTTCTTCAGTCAGTAGCCGTGTAATCAGCGGGATAATGTACAGTTAGCGTGTCATTGTTGTGAAAGAATCCCCTTCAGGGCGACGCTGCACCCCGATGCAAAGCGGGGATTCTTTCACAACAATGACCGGCTCGCTGTACATTATCCCTTACTTGTTTCCCATCTTCTACAGACAGTCAACGTTGGCTTCTGTTAACCATGACCATTTGCCATATTTCCCTAACCATTTATTCAACCCCAACCGCATTTATTGCCCCAACCCCTAACCAAGTTTATGCCTAGACCTAATCAAACTTTAACCACAGCAGTGGCAGATCAGAAAACATCATCAGTCATAGAGTAGGAATCCTTTTTTGTAGCGGTTGTGAAAGGCACTGGCTAACATGCTGTGCTGTCGATTGGGGTATCACATTAGAAAATGTTCATAATGTATCATTTAAAGACAATCGCAAATAACATATTTTGTTGTTTAGTTTGGAGGACTTGTTGTACGGTTGGTGGTGTCACCCTTGGGTGGGGGTCTCTATTTGGACTTGGGGCCATCTATACTGATTAGTATTTTGATTAGTTTGCATATTCCTCTAGGATTATATGATACATTATGAAATTGATGCATATTCAATGTGTTTTGTATGAATATGTTTACTGATTTGGGTTTTGTGTGTGTATGATACTTACAGTACAAGGAAGTGGAATTTTGTAATCACCCATGGATATTGGGCATTGTGTCATCATGTATATTTAATTAATTATTCCATCAAGAGACCTTGAACCAAAAGTGTCATCTTTACCTTTAGACCATCTTTGTCCGAAACATCATTCATTCTGATACGACTGTTTTCTTGTTGTTTTATCTTTGTGAAGGATCTATGTAAGTCCGTTTTCAGCATGGTGCGAAAGAGAACTGTTCATGAATGATTCTGGTTTGGTTTGATATAAAAAAACGTCCCTTTGGTTATTTAGAGAACCCTGTTTTTTTAAAAGCTGTCATCCTCCTATGTTCCCAGTTTGCTGAAGTTTATCTTGGAGCACAAACCCAGACTCAAAGTCAGCCTTGTCTGCAGTTCAAAGGCAACTCTGCTACCAAGGTCTACCAGGCATGACGTGTGTTCGGTCGCAGTGCCGGACCTCACACACACCTACACACACACAAGGCAGTAAAATGGGGGAATTAGCATGTGTTGACGGACGTGAAGCTTGCCAGTAATAATTCTTCTTCCTGGAATAAAAAAGGCTGAACATTTGTGACTCATGTTGATAGCAATTAGAGCACCGGAGTATCATGAGAGCGGTGGCAGTGTGGCGAGTGTGTGGGAGGAAAGAAAAGGAAAGAAGGAAAAAGACAGGAAAAAAAAACAATAATTCCACACTGGGGCCTCTTTCATCTAAACTCTGCTTGTTTTTAACAAACGTGCTGTCGGAAACAGCGGTTGTTTTACATGAAAAAGACGAGGCCGTGCGCTGTGATCTGACGCTGGCAACAACGCAACATACTCTGCTGGGCTCTCCGACTGTTTTCTACCTCCATCTCTCTCTCTCTCTCTCTCTTTCTCTTTCTCTTTGTCTCCCTCTGTGTCTCTCGCCCTCAACGGTTTACTTTTGCTTGATTGAAAGGAGACGTGTGCCTGTGAGCGAGAATAAAGATGCAAAGCAGCGACAAATTGAATTATTGTTTGGAGTGTTGCTTGTCACAACAGAGGCTTCAGGTGATTTCAGTCCTGTGTAGAGTGAAGGGAGAGACGGAGTAGCTTACAAAGACAAGGCGACAGTCAGCCACTGGGACACTAAAAATAGACTTAAATGCAAACTAAAAGGGGGTGATAATGTGGTTTTTAATATGCAGGTTAGTGATTTGAATAAAAGCTTTTCAGGTATGGATTCATGCAGCAGCATTTCTTTAGCAGGTCTCTAAAGATAGAAAACGCTTAAGGCTTGCAGTATAGTCAGGAAGATGAGATGAGATTAAATCAGGGAAACTTTCTTAAAGAAAGAATATAATTTGTAGATTATTTAAAATATGAAATGCAAGTGATAAAAAAAAAGAACTAGAGGAAGGTAACAGATGAAACAAGATTATGTTTTTGCTGACAGCGGGTTAAAGTGAGACTATAAGTGGGCTACAATTATTCATTTGTGCATAAAAACCTCAAAATCTAACAAAAATAGCAGAGAAGATGCAATACGGATGTTGGAAACTGATTTTTTTTTTTTTTAACAGACCTTGATCTCAAGATCTCACCTGCCTCTTCTTATTCTTCTGTAGAAATAATGCTGTCACTTACCGTTACATGCTCCAGCTCCAGCAGATAGACCAAATAATAAAGAGCAAAGGTATAGAACAGAGCGGGTGTGTTTGATATATGTACTAAAAGAGTAGTCATGTGACAGCAGCAGCAGACAGTTGATTGCCTGAAACTAGCTTGCAGATTTTGCTTCATTCATTTAACAAGAGTAGTGCTGTGTCTCAATTCACGTTTTTCTGTACTTGCACTTGCTAGTTTGAGTGCAAAAGTGTTCACGAATCAAGTATGGCAGAATGCAGTGCACTCTAAGTACCTGAATGTTATACCCAAAATGGTCAAAAGTGTGGATCACTGGACACTTCTCACACTCAACGGTCGCCGTCTTTGCCACGTAGCGGAAGTGGAGGGGCCACCAACCTATTCCAAACTTGTGAAAATGGCGGGCAAGGAAGCTGAAGCCGTTGCAATTGAAATGGCGAACACCGAGCTATACAAATTTAAGTCATACATGTTTTTTTTCCACTAAATACCACTATACGGTAGTCGGATAGAAGCCATTATTGGGTCGATTTATGCGTCTGAACTGAATTGCAGCCGGTACGGCGTGATGTCCGTGTCTGACTATCACCAGTGTGCACAGTGGAACATGGTACATGGCAGTGTACAAACGGAAGTATCTGAATAGAAGCTGATGGGAATGTCATTAGTTTTACAGTTATTTGCTCATAAACATTGGTCATGTTGGAAAATGTGCACCTATACTGAAATCTGTGTCTGTGATAACATTGAGCCACTGAGTCCAGGGCAGGCTGTTAAATTAGCGTTGATAAATTTGGCGCTCCTGCTGCTGTCCGTGGTGCTGATTTAAAGCTGGTATTGCAGTATGGAAGTTGCATGGTGAGTCTCTCCATGGTGGCATAGCAATTGTCTGGAGTGGTTGTGTGCACGAACGTGCGCTTGTTTTTGGGATGAGGGCCCAAGAAAAAGATTTGCAATGGGGCCAATCGCAATTATTTTATGCTGCTGGCTGAAAATAATTTAGATGAAATCAAATTAGATTATATGTTAATTAAATGTGTTAGATATTATAACTGACGTTAACGAGTCAGTTTGTTGACTTCATGACTCTTTTCTTTTACTACTACGTAATTCTTGTAATTGTTAAAAGTGCCGAACAGACTCTATAGTCTCCCTCCTGTCTCGCCTCATTCCTCATACCCGTGCGGCTTTTCAAGTACTTGTGGGCAAACCTCAGCAAAGTATAATTCCACCAAAGCATCCCACCTGCGACAGCCCTGCCCTGGTAAAAAAGAGCTATTTGATCCCTTAGCCTCCTCTGTGGCGGAGCCGGACCGTTTGTTATTGCAATTGGTACTCTTTTCTTCTTTTTTTTTCGACCCAAGAGAGAAAGAGAGGTAGAGGTAGAGAGAGAGAGAGAGAGAAAGGTGGAGGAATGAATGAGCGTCGACGAAGCCTCTTTGGAATAACGCATGTAAACACAGTCAGTGCATCACTCAGGTAATGAGATTCTCCACTCTGCTTAAATCGAAAGCCCCCTCAGCACCTGAGGAGGACAAACAAAGCCCCTTCCCAACGCACGTACACACACACACACACACACACACACACACACACACACACACACACACACTCTTTCAAACCCACCATGTCTGTCTGCTTCTTCCTTCCCTCCTTCCTTCCCTCCTTCTGCCCGTCCTCTGTGAATTTGGACAGGCAGTTTGTATGCAAATATGTGGTTTAGAAGACCTTTCTGCCCAACACACACACACACACACACACACACACACACACACAAACAAAGAGAGAGAACCCTGTAGAGGTTCAGAGCTGGCGTGCTGTGGTGAACACCACTCCGGTAGGGCAATAGAGGCCGGCAGTGAAAAGCTTGTTTGCCCTTTTTTAATTTATTGTGTGTATTCAACAACAGGCCCAACTGGTTCTCTCCTCTCTCTCTCTCTCTGTGGTTAATCCCCTTTTTCATTATCGTCCTTTTCTTTTCATTCCCCTCTGAAAAACAGCTTAGCGACAAACGCTGCGCAAAACACTAGCCGATTTCCGGGAGTGTGGTGTTTCTTTCTTTCTCTGGTGAGACATCTGTAAAGCTGCTTTTGCTAAGTCCGTGTTGTTTTGTGCGATGATTGCGGGTCATTGTTGGACATGTCTGTTTGTGTATGTCGAGGTCTTTGTGTAATGCACTGGAGCCTATATACTTTAGCTCCATAACTCATCAAATCACTCAAAACTAAATAAATATCAGACCAATAAAAATCAGGTGTCAGACAGTAAATGTCAGCATTATGATGTGATTCATTAAACAAACTAAATGTTGAACAAAACCAGAACGGCAACCAGTTCTTTTTGTTATTTTTAAAGCTGTCAAAACAGGCTTCAAAGTTCGCTAGAAGATTTAATTCTTGAAAGCATCCACAATCACCTAGAGGTAAATATGTGAGTCATTGAGGAGATGATTTGTCTCCTCTTGAGATTTTTTAAAAATCATGAACAAGTATTTAAACCAAGTGCTTTGGATATACAAATGAAGGTCAATTCTCCAATAGTCTGGTCTATATTTACCTCAAGCAGCAAATACTGGTGGCTATACCCAGAAAGCTTATAGTTTGGCCATTCAAAAGTGGACCAAAGTTAAGCATCATAGTTCATTCTTGACCCTGAAAATGATTTGACAAACAGTCGCAACTAAAGGTCCACTTACTAGCTTTTTCTGGAGCTTTCAACCATATCACATGCTTCAGTTGACATTGGAGCTCAGTAGACAGAAAAAGTTTGAGAACCACTGCTTTAAAGTTAAGCTTGAAAGTCCCTGAAAAAGTGGACCACAAGTTAGGATCATTTTGTTGATTGAAAAGGGAAAGTACCTCCTTCACACTAAAATACAGCATAGTCATCGACATATACTTGAACCGATGGTTATATGTAACCTTAACATAATCTAAACCTGTCAACCAAATTTTAGAAAAAATTGAGCCCAGACTTCTAGATGTTGTTTGGATTACAAATAATCAAATTAGCACATTTATTTAAGGTACATTTATCCATTCGGTTTAATGAAAGGTTAGTGAAAGAGGGCACTTAACATCAATCATCTACCATACTGCCTACTCGAAATGATGCATGAAAGCCCATCAGACCAGACCACAATGAGTGAAGCACCATTTGAGCGCTGGCTTTGTGAGGCTGCTGCAAGTTGCTTTTAACGTTACAGTCGTTTGACCCTTTTTCCTTGACGGAAGACCTATGTTATGTACTGAGTCTAACTAACTAAGCTGTAGATTTTTGCAGTATGTCTTTCTCTGAGGAAAATCTACAAAGCAGCGTTTTAAAAGACATCATCTCATAAGACATCTGGTCACTGTCGGACCTGACCTTGCTTCGGTACCCAAAATTCCCCCTCAACTGTAAAGTATAGCTCAGAGCAGGTTCTTTAGTACACAACTGTATCCTGGATGATGAAACATGACACTGTAATCCCTCTCTGACGCCTATGCTTGCATGTATGTGTTGCCGTCTCACTGCGTCTGTCCCTGTTAGTCCCATTCCAGTGGTCCATGGAAAGAGGACATTCTTTTCTGCAGTGTTACAGCCTTGTTAAAGCCATTCCCCCGCTTCCTCCCGTTACACCTCGTCTTTTCTCACAGCCCCTCTCTCTCTATCCGTTCCTCCCTCCCCAATTCTCCGGCCAGTAAAAGACACTCAGTCAGTCAATGGCCATTCACAAGCAAAAAGAACACAATGTCTGATTGGTTTAAATTAAAAGTACTCTTTTTGAGGCCACGTTTGAGTTTGTTTTTCATCTCTGCATTGGTTTTGGTTGCTCTGCTGGGGTTTTGGGTGTCAAATGGAAAAGATAAAGGGATCATTTTTCCCCCTCTTTCTCTCTTCTTCTTTCCCTCATAAATCCTTTTATTGGAACTGGCCTTCAACATGGCTGCCAGTTGCCAAGAAGCTGCCCTTATTTCCCAGTCAACTGCTGACACTGGCCCCAACACTCAGCATGTTTTGACACACTGGGTGGGGAGTATGTGTTGTAGAAAAGGGGGTGTTATGGTTCTGGCTTGTGTCCGTCTCCACATCCGTCACAATGGCTGCCAAAATCCCCATGACCTCATTCTCATTAGCACTGCATCAACTACAAAGAGGTAGGCTGGGGCTCGTCGGCGATGAATGGACGACACCCGGTGCATTTTTAAAAAGGGTTGGTAGATTGTTGGTCGACAGCGCAAAAGTGTGCACAGAGTCTGCTCGTGGGTAAACACGGTGGATAATATGCGAGCTCGTCCGTCGTCTTAGCGTGAAGGTCTCTTGAATTAATTAAGCTGAGCAGTGGATGGTCGCATCAAATTTGACACGTTATTCACCTTGGAGAAATGCAGCCGTGTGGAATGTTAACGACAGGGATGTTGAGTCAAGGTTTGCGGACAAACAACTTTGGGCAGATAAGTCTGTCGAATGCCATGCTTTCTGTTTTGTTATGAAATATCACTATTTCATATTCATAGAAGATATGAATGTAATACTGTTTTGAAAACATGAGGTCTTCAGCTTTCAGAATCCGTAATCCAACTGTATGTTGTTCAAACTGTGTCTTATTATGAAGTATTTTAACGATAAAGTCGTACAGAAATAAACCTTGTAAATATAAGAACAAGTTGTGATCAAAGGATCCGGGATCGTCAGTCTACAATATCAGGTTTGTTATCACTGGAAAAAACTAGGATTTCCGATTTCTGCCGCACCTGAACGCACCTCGACTCGAAGCAGTCAGCTTACGCTATATGCACAGGGAAAAACGAAACAGTCAAAATTCACATTGTACAGTCACACTGACATAAATCTATGTCAAAGTATTTCACCAAAGCAGATTTTAGTTACTTACATGTCTGCTTCGATTATAAACCACCAGGTCGTCACAGGGCTAGGCTGGGAGAGGAAGCAGGCGCCATCTTGGCTCCAGTTTCCAGTTTTGTTTCATGCAAGATTTGACACTTTGGACTTTGATACAGCCACCAGATGGCGACAGACACTAACATACATAATTTTTTTCGTCTCAATGTAACGAGTCTAGAGCACTTTGGGCCCTTCCATTCACAATATATCTGCTGTATAGCACGGAGCTCTTCAGTCTTATATGAATAATGTTTTTGGGAGATTTATGTGATTTGTAACATGGTTATATGGAAATAAATAGTTTTAGTAAAACTGCCAGTAAACAGTCAATATATAAAAATAACCAAAACATGGATAGCGCCTGAGTATATCTTTATAAATTGTGTCATAAATGTTTTATTTTAGTGTATTTCCATCCAATGTATAGTTACAGTTGTAGTCAAAGAGTAGGAGAATACATTCAGTTGCATCACTGTCTATGGGATCTTGGTTTTAATGGTGATATTTGAAATTTAGATTTTATACTAGGCGTTTAGCTGTTTTTTTCCAAGGGATAGGGCTCGGGCTCAGAGGGCTTAACGAACGAATGACTAAATTAGAGTTTGTGTGTTTTGGACCTTAGGAGTCAGGATAAAAAAAGAAAAACCATCAGGCCTGCTGCTGGGTAGAGAGAAGATAAAATAGCAAAACGAAGGATGATGAAAAGGTTTCCTTCTTGAAAATCTCTCACCCGGAGAGGGGATTATCGCTCAGAAATATCTCCATGTTCAAGGCTCCTCAGTTTTCTATCTTCATCTCTTTTTTTCTTCGTGGGAGGAATCTCCACATTTCCAGCCGGTTTCATCTGATTTTACAGCTTATACCTGGAGGCAGACCCTCGACTGAACTCCCACCATGCACCTCTTCCTCCGGACCTGTGACCGGTGCCGTGTGCCAAGGCTTGCATTGTTAAACGCAGCAGCATTATCTGCGAATTCAGGCCATCACCGCTGGGAAAAGTGAAAAATGCAGGAAGGGAAAATGAGCAATGCACGATGGGGAATTTTTGGAGGGAATAACCTTATTATGCGAGTGACACTCGCTGTGTGAAATGCCGATTGCCTCCAATTAGCCCGTTGGCTCCTGCACAACATGTGAGTCCCAAGGGAGCCACCTCCATCACTGCTATATGACGATTCATATCTATTTGGCAGATTATTTTGAGATGGATATGGGGATGGGACGCATGATGTTAATGATGCCGAAAATGGGTGAACACTTGCGTTAAATCCATATATGATAGTGGGGGTTGGGAAAACATCTGTATTATAGGACTGGAATGGAAAGTGGAGTAGAAAAGGGAGAGGTTATAGCCTCCCTGTTGTCACCAGCTGCACACGAATAGTTAATTGGCAGAGTTGTACAATAGCATTGATATGCAGATGAAATTCCCTCACGCCACAGGGAAGGGTATAACAAATAAGTCGTGGCTGTTTTCGCTCCACTGTGAACTGGAAATACTCACACATTAACTATTTTTTTTCCCTCCACCGACCCGACTCGCATTCCTCTATTTCGCTCTGCTCGGTGCTCCATTGTAAAAAAGACGTCCTCCGCTTTGCTTTTTCAATTTGAGACACAATTCGCGGGGCGAGATAGAGCCCTGTGTCAGGGTACAAATCATCCCAGTGTGTCGGAGAAATTGAATTTCCCATGAATACGTGATTGGCTGTGATGTGGTCCCCCAGCATGCGCGGCGGCTAATCCCTCCTGTTGGTGGTGGTGGTGGTGGTGGGGCGGGCGAGCACAGAGCGCCGATGCTGTGCTGCGACAGCTGCAAGGGCGAGTATGCGTACACATGCCATCACACTCGACTGTAACACACACACACGGGGAGACACACCTATGTGATGACACGCTTCTGAGAAACAGAACCCCAGAGAGTCACAATCACACACTGGCAGCTGCCCGCTTGTGTGCGACTTCAGATCACGCTGTGCGTATACATGTTGCGGCGATTACAACCTGCTGTACATGTGTGTGTGTTGTGTTTATGAGTATTCCTGTCTGGGTGGATTTTTTTTTCTGCCCCGGATGATGTTGCCCCCTCCCCTCTCCGTTGCTCTCTCCACCGTCACATTTACAAAAAAACACTTGTGGGCCTCTAGTGTAACGCCACGGAACTCCAGTATCACGCCTGTCATCATGCCCTCACACTAACAGCCTCTTGAATTCAGCCTCTTCTGTCTTTTTACACAAAGGACACCATCATTTCCTCTGTCGTCCGTGCCCCACTGCTGCCAGCTGATATCATTTTCCCATGTATTTCAGGAAACTGTAATGAGTGTATACACAGGTGAGCTAATGCCTATAGGCTCGTCTCCCAGAGCAGACAATGGTTGCATTCGAAACCTCAATTTATACTAGTAGTGCGTACTGATTTGGCCAAAATGTGGTATGCGAACAAAAGCAAAATCCACAGTATGCCAAAAATACCCGGATGTCGTACTGATTCGGAAAAAATCTCCATTATGCATCCGACCAGTCTACCTCGCCTACTGTGTCCCACAATGCAAAGTGCTGGACCGCTACAGGCTACGGTTACAACAGCAGCAGCCAAAAACGGCTCATTTCTTTTACATTTTTCGTAGCTATTTCATCACTTAATTCACTTCTAAACATTTTTGAGGCGAAAAATCAACTGTGTAGACTTTGAATGTTTACAATTTTACGATATCAGATGTCGAATCAAACATTTGCTCCACCGTTTTCGGAGTTGTTGATGGATAGTTTGTTTAAATATCACAACACAAATGTCCATTATAAATTAACAGGAACCTTTGTTTATCTGCCTTTTTGGAGTTGAAAAGCTCCTCAATCGCCTGCGGGCGTAGCTCGCTCGCCAGCCAGACCGTCTACAGAGCTGACAACATGGCCCTTTTTAACATTACTCTAATATCTGCAGGGAGATCAGTCCACTGTTTTGTTTCTGTAACTGAAAAAGCAGTTTGAGTAACGTAAATTTTGTCGAACAATGTTTTATATTTCCCGTCTCCCTTCGTTTATTATCCTGTTTGTCTTATTTCACTATGAGCTGTTAGAATAAATAGTTTAAACCTGCAGTATCGTATAAAGTAAAAAAACGTAACATAAACATAAAAATCAAAGTTGTATTTTTCGATAATATTGTAATAGTGGTACGAGTTCTTTTTGTCCAGTGCTTTAAGAGCTGGTTTAAAGGCTAAAGCCTGGTCAAGCATACTGCAGAATGCATCGCTTTAACCATTGCATACTGCATACTGCTCAGGAACGCAGCAGTATGTACTGCATACTGCATACTGTATACTGCATACACGTATGCAGTAGGCGTTTTCGAATACAGCCAATGAGTCACTCATCCTGTCACTCACGCACAAGTGCATTTGATTGCACATACACCCCTAGTAGACACACACCTATCTTTAGCAGACACAGAAACACAGAACACACACACACCAGTTTTTCAGTTTTGATACCCATGTTAAGTGCTGTCAACTCTCACACATTACCTGAGACTCACGTAGAGAAAAACAAATTCATTCAACTGATCATTTTCGTATACAATAAACAGCTGATAGATTTGAAACTTGTGTGGACATAATCTTACAGCAACAATATGATCCATATGACTGAGGAGATTTAAACCTGCAACAATCTCAGCCGCTGCTGACTCAAAAATGAAAAGAAAAAAAAACTCTTAAACATTTGGACAAGTACGGGCTGATTACCACTTACTGTGTGGTGTTTTATTCAACGTGTTATTAATGATGCATCATGTTCAGATGTCCGTCCTGTCTGTCCTCAGAATCAGCAGCTGACAGTTCTTTCTCTGCACAGAGCGTTTTTTTTTTTATCTCCGTACCTCCACAAGTCGATGGTTAGTTGCGCACCAGAGGACACCGCAGGCTCTATTTTAGTGAACCAGCTGAACGTCTGTAGATGTGCAGAAGAAACTGTGTGGAATAATTGATCAAAACGTCACCACTTAGATGGAACAGATACCTGCTGCCTTCAGGTGGCTGTAAAGGAAAGGATTTCACTATAGTACTAACTATAACTGTCATGACAGACAGCTTTATTCTACCGGTTGAAAAAAAATCAGGATTATCATGTTGTAGAATAAAGTCATTTTGCAATTACTGTTACAATTGACAAAATTACACATATTACCAAACTGATTCATGTTTCTGTTCATGCAGCTATAACAGAATCCATTTCATCATATAGAGATTGTCAAATAGAAATGATGGAAAAGCATCATAAAGCACCAGACAGAATACAGTTAGAGTTAGCGGTTTCAACTCTTTAAGTGAACTCAGGGGGTGATAAATCAGCATCATTTAGACTATGATGTCTGGAGGTTGGCAAGTCTGCTCATCAACCATACTTATTCATCATACTTTTCATCTAGAAACGCTTTTGAAATTGACGACCCTGACCCCTGCGGTGGGTAATGTCACCGAAGGCCTGCACATAATAAAGCGTCACTGATGCTGAATCTCACTCCGAACTCGATTGACAAGTTGGCAGCGCTGCATGTAGAGTCAGTTCTCCAAGGATCTCTCCTCAGAGCGATCACAGGCATATGGTAATCAGTCAAAACAACCACCTCATCACATTTGCATAAAGCAGCATTTTTTTTATTGTATTTATTATTGATAAGAGTATTAAATGTAGCTGGTTGCTAAGGTGGCTGCGTCACCCGTTAACAACACACACCATCAGCATCACTGGGCAGCAGATGCAGCAGCAGCAGTTTGCTGTCTAAAAGGATCTTTAGTGTTTTGTCTGGATGCAGGTGCTTCGACACATCTGCCCAGTGTACATACACCATCATACTCCCTCTACTGTGATCTCTTTGCTTGTTTCTTCCAGTTAAACAAATCTTTTGAAGTGTCTTACTCGGAGGGTTAACGCACACATCCAGTCTTTGACCGATTTAATATGTATGAAAGAGAAGCGCTCTCCATGTTGCTGTAGGTATACCTCTGCTTCAACATCACCCATAGCGGCTTCAAAATGCCAATCTTCATGCTGGAGGAGTAAAACTGACCGTTTGGCACAGTTGTTTACCGAGATGGATCTGAATATCAAATTGAAAAATGAAAGGCGATGATTCCCCTCTGGGTCAGAAGTTAGAAACATGAATATATCGGCTGTAGCCCCACGAATCCTTCATCATCATGTGTGGATGTTGATGTGAACAGATTTTTGTGCCTTTTAAGATTAAAGCTGCAGTAGGCAACAATTTGTTGGCATCATTGAGCAAAAATTTCATCATAACCTTTCGGCATATTGTAATTCAAGTGTCCTCATGGCTCTGTTTTCAGGCTTTTGAAACTCTAGCCCGTGATGGAAGACTTTGACCAATCACAGGTCATTTCAGAGAGAGAGAGAGCGTTCCTATTGGCTGTTCTCCGGTCATGTGAGCAGTGCTTGGTATAGTTTGACCGTTTGGTCGGAGTTCGCAAGTGATTGACAGCCGGCTCTCATAGATGCCAGATGGACAGCAGACCCCAAGTCAGCTCTGACTGGTTCTTTTCGGAGTTCACAAGTGATTGACAGCTGCTCAGAGATGGCAGACTCCAGATCAGCTCTTACTGCTTGTTTTCCTCCGGTCTGTGAAATCTTGCAGATGCCGTTAGGAGCACTGGAGGACACAGAGATGCGTGATTTTTTTCCAGGTTACCTGTTTCATGTACTACTGTCAGGATACAGCGACTGTTTTATAAAAATAACTTTTTTTATTTTCTCAAATCTCGCCTACTTCGGCTTTAATTCACAACATCCTTGTGTGTGGTAGTGCTTATAACTAGGAAAATACACACATCAATATAGTTTTCTAACCTCTGCCTCTTTGTGTTCTCTCACTCTCTTTGAAACAGGGCACTGCTGAGTGTCATTTCAGGCCATTTTTTAATTCTAAGAAAACAGGTGTAGCATTTCCTTGCAGGGGTTTTCCCCTCATTTCCCTGTCATGTGGAGTGAACCTCCACCGGTGGGTGAAACTCAATATATTTCCACAGGGAGGCCAGTTAAAGAAGTTTGAAAAACGTAGTGTTTGTGTGTTCACTGCTCAGGGAAATTGGGCTTGATTGGCTGCTTGGACGATCAGAGGAAACTTATCCAGAGTCTGCAGCGTTTGGAAACGAACTTTGCAAACCCACATAATATCCCGTCATTATCGTTCCACAAGCATTTTAAAACATTAGTCACAGAAAATCTCCAAACAGGACTTTCCATATCATTTTTGGATTTGTTGCCCAGCGCTTATATGACATCCTGAGATGCAAATTTACACTTCCATCTGTCCCCGTTTTCATCACAGATTGCTCACTTCCCTCCTTCTATCTCCATCTCTTTCCCTGTTGTGGGCTTTGTACCTAATACCCAGCTGGACAATGGCATGTAACCTGGCACGTCTGGGAGACCAGAGGGAAAGACAAAAACAGAGAGAGGCAGAAAGGCATGCAGTGAAAGAGGGAGTAAGACACCCGTAGGAGATTTCGGCAATGCCCGAACACAGAAGAAGAGGGGGTTGTTAATCTGATAATTGTCCCCGGGACAGAATGAGTCCTTCCTGGGCTGCATTGTGGCTTCACACACAGTCAACTCTCAGGCTGCGACTCTCCTGTAATTACATATTCTTCATGTGGATACATCGGGTGCATTAGCGGAGCTGGCCGGTCAGCACATTGAGGCTTGAGATGATTGGAAAAGAAGAATCAAAAAAGAGATTTTCTTACTTTGAAGACTTTGAGATATGAGAGAGGAAGGAGAGAGAGCGAGAGAGAGAGAGAGAGAGAGAGAGAGAGAGAGAGAGAGAGGGTGAGGTAACCGGCCTTTTGTGTCCACACTGAGATAAGACTGGACAGGATTTCAGAGGCTGCTTTCAGATGCCCTTTTCCTTTTGTCGTCGAGCTGCATGCATTTAGTTTCTCATGTGTCCTCCACTTTGTCGGCAGCACCTCAGGTGAACCTGAGTGTTAACGTTTTGAACTTCGGGGGAGTTTTACTCCAAATTTGATCGCTGCGCTGTTTGTACAATCAATCCGTCAATGTACTGACCGGATGGTTAATAGCTGTTAGTGAATAATATTGTTGCTCTGTAACTGCTGGATGTGTAACTAAGCAACTGTTTCTCCATATCAACTTTAATAGGTGATAATATGTCAATGTTGTGTTCACAACTTGTTTCTGCTGCCCCCAAGTGGCCAAAAAAACAACAACAACAACCAGTTATTGCAGGTTTATGAAGTCATAAAGCCTCAGTATTGGCACAAATTGTTTGATCAAGCTGAAATATTTTCTGAATGCAACTTGAGAGTCTGTTTTTTGAGCTCTAAAATCTAATGGTTTGGATTAAGGCACTAAAAAATGCCTTTTTTCAATGTAACTCCCACACACCTGTTATTATTAAGATGTACATCAAGAGTTAGGTTGACTGGTCAGAATACATTTATCTCATATCTCGTACTTTGATGTTCGTCGTTCTCTAGAAAAGCATCATTTTATCCCTTTTTAATCCCAATATTGGCAGATATACTTTGACTTCTTCTGCCTGTTTGGCACACTATGGGGGTCAAATGACATGATACTACAAGACATTAAGGGTCAGATTCTTAAATCATCAGTCCTTTGCTTTGGCCGGTTGCATCTAGTCTATCCAGACCAGACGAAATACTGGACCTGACTGCATCCACTGGTTCCGCTGTCCTAACTCACCTCAAGTCAAACTCGTAGTGGCCGACCAAAGCCAGGCCCAGAGGTCTGGTTCGATTGGGGGAAAAGATAGGTTGTAGGTTTTTCAAGCAAATTTGTCAGTGAGATTCTCTGGGCTTCTTTGTCTGATGGGCTTTCAGCCACAACCTCCTATCATTCCTTCAATTTTGAGTTTGTAGATGCACACAGACTGCGCCACATAGGCTATGTGTCCCATTGGCGGTCTCTCTCAGTGCCACGCTGAATTCCAGTCCAGACATGGAGGAAGTCATCTAATCAGTTGCTGTGACCCTCATCTGCTCCGGCCTGTTCTGTCCCGCTTGTGCCTTCCATGTGAACCCTCTCAATCCAGTATAGGGCTGGTCCACTTTACAAGCTCGTAGCCTTTTCCCAGCATGAGCTGTTGTGTAGAGCTTTGTGTGTTGACCCTTAAATGGGTGCACATCCTGGAGAAGACTGAATCCCCTTTGTGAACTCATCCGCAGGGGTCAGATTCAGCCTGGCAAGCTGCGAGACCAAACACAGAGGAGCCAGCTTGTTGTGTATGGGCTGTTTGTAGACTGTTCACCTCTGAGGGGATGTGACCCTGGAAGTGGAGGGGTGATGGACTGGCTGGAATACCAATCAGAAGCCTTCTCTTTCAAACAAAACCATCAGAACTTCTTATCAGATTGACAAACTTAATTGTGTTGAAATGGCGAAGGCAGGCTGTTTGTTTCTGTCATTCACCTTCCCTGCAATTGTCTACGAAGCAATTCATCCTCAGCTTGTTTTTTTTGTTCTGAAATGAAAAAAAGATATTTGCAGAGAGACAAAAGAGTTACACGTGTCTCCAAAGTAGCCGAGCAGCTGTGGAGGTTTCTATGATGTCACGTCAACGGCTTTGTGAGTCACACTGCAGAGGAAGAAGCGTCTTTACTGTACCCACCTCATCCAGGTGTGTTGGGTGAATCATCTGAGCTGAAAAGAAAAGAGAAAAACATTATGTTGAATTAATTCCCATGCAACTTTATACGGCAGAACTTTATTTAACTTTTTCAGTGTCAGTTGAAACATGCACATTGTTGCTCTCACAACTGTTGTGAACCTTTTGATTGGCGATTTGACATATAAATCACAGCCACCCCGTTGCCCTCGGTGCTTCAGTGGCTTCACAGTCCAGACTGTGCTGAGAAGCAGCTGTCGTTTGGTGTTGCAGCTTTGTGCGAAGAAGAAGAAGAGAGGAAGTAAAAAGGGTCAGTCTTGAACTTTGGCAGAGACCGTGCCAGCTCTTTCACAATGCCTTGGAAACTGAACACTGTCTGTGACATTTACTGTCTGTGGTGGAGTGGAGCCGCTTTCATTGCCATGAATGGGAATGAACACAAACGGAAATCAACTGGAAGAGCAGGTCATATTCGATACAATGATATGTTTCCGCATACAACGTAAGCTTTGTCAGTTAAAGCCTTTTTCAGAGTGTTGTTGACAGTAAACCTGTATGTAAACCTGCGGATCAATATTTGCTTCACAAAGACTACAATCATCTTGTCACTGAAGGTGCATTCATTCTCTACAGGGCAATACTGCTTCCATTTGGTTGTAGTTGAGTATCACAAGCAGGGCTGTAGCTACGATTTTAGAAGGTCAAGGAGTACAAGCCAGCACATTTTTTGTTTTGCATACACTTTTATTTCTAGTCAGGGAATAGTTAATCCTGTTTGGTTTGTCTAAATAGTGAAAAGTCTAAAAATACCGGAGTTAGTCGATACGACATGTGTTACTTTTAAATCTACCAAGGTTTCTAAAACTTTCAAAAAACACGGGGAGAGATCAGTGGAGGAACTGAGTCTGAATGGAGTTTTAAGTCAGTAGTAAAATATACATTATAAGTAAATCTTACAGCTTACTGTACCTAGTATGCGGTGTGCCTTTATTCTGAATTTGTGGCGCTTTATCGTGGTCATGTACTGTATTTTCATCCTACAATATTTCTTCTTTAGTCAGGGACTTGATTTTATGAATTGTACCTTGTTCTTTTTTTTAATTTAATCTCATTATTACTTAACGCTTTGGAGATATTGTCCTTGTTACATTAATGCCAATGAAGCGTACTGAATTGAATTGACACTTAAAGCGAGGGTAGGCCGAACGTTTTCGGCATCATTTGGCAAAAATTCCATAATAACCTTTCAGCATATTGTAATTCAAGTGTTTAGTTAGACTTCTGCACCTCTTCATGCCCGTGACATTTCAGAGAGAGAGCATTCCAATTATTTTTCGGAGTTAAAGGTTTGGGCAGTCTTGCGTATTTTCACAAGCTACACTACCCAGCTGGTCAGAACACAATAAGGTCCTCAGCTGACAAAAACAGTCCAACAGAGCAGCTTTGTGTGCAGTAGTTAAGGGTCGTCTCTGTCCGTTCTGCTGGGCGACACTGACCCAGTCTAGTATTCTGTGTCCCACATAGTCTTTGTCTCACATCGGGACACCATCAAGACTGCGCGTCTCTTTAGTTCAGATGAAGCAACCCAGTTCGTGCATAGGTCAACGCAACATTGTTTATGGTGACATGGGGGTTTGTTGAGGACGGGTGGCGGCAGCTGCCATCTTCCAAAAAAGGGCACCTTTCCTTAAGACAATGGCTCTTTGTAGAAGCTGAAATGGCTCCATCTTTTTCAGCCTACCTGTCCAGTAACACCTGTAATTGGTGTGGGGGGACCTTGAGGGTCATTGGTAATTAAAACTGAGCTGAGCTGTGATGATAGCACCTGTGGAGTGAGCCGTTTTTTTTTTCACTCCTTCGAGATTGGACTGATGTAATTCTATGATGCATTTATGAAGGAGATTCCTCCATGGGGTTTTTAGATGCTAAAATTGTTTTGCTTACAAGTTGCGTAATGTGAAGTTTTGCAAAATGACTGTTTTGTTCAAAAATTGGGGACATTTTGTTCCCTGCGCTTGTTATGTGAAAACACCTGAAGGGGAAAAAACTGTAGGCTGGGAAAAAAGAAACTGCACATCTTCAGTCTGTTCATTGTCTTTTATGTATTCTCGCTGCGTGCTGTCTATGTGGGTGGAAGCTTTTCCTGCACCTTCCTTTCGTCTGCTGGGTGCTCCTTCCTCCTCCTCCTCACCAACTTACAACTCTCAGGAGTGTCATCATCACTCCTCTCCTGTAACTTCACATCCGAGCGAGAAGAAAAAGGGGACATATTCACACCCGTGTGTTGTTATGTTCATAAGCTTGTTCCCGAAAGAAAAGCAAATGCCTCTTCTTTTTCATATATGATATTACTGCAGAAACTACAGTCCCTTCCAATGTGCAGGACATCATTGCTTTCTTATTGGATGCATTTGAATTGAAGTTGTTGCGGACAAATGCTCGCTGCCAGGGTGAATCCAACCTCGAGATGTTTGTGTAGCGCCGTGTTTGCCAGCATGAACATGCATAAGTACATGCGAATGATACTGTATCCCGTCATGCATGTAAATGGAGAAATTGTTTAGTTGTTCAGTGTGTTTCGCCTGAAGGGGGAAACTGGAATATTGTACCAGTCAACTGTGACACAATTGAAGACACTGAGAAAGAGAGGAGGATGGAGGAAAGAGTGGCATGAACGAAGGCATAAAAAAATACACCTGCAACCTAGACAGTCCTGCTGATGCTCTACCGGTATGAATATGCTAATAGGAATTACACCATGCAGTCGCAAGCTCCTGTGTGGATGTTGAATATATACCATGTTGTGCAAAACAATAGAATTTTACAAACAGTAAAACCGTGTCAGACCTCGGCGAATTCAGAATCTGTCGCCCCAGTCAGCTGAGACGGATATAAAAGCTGTCATGGAGGTATATGGAAATGATTTATTTCTTGAGGAAAAAAAAGTGTCTTCCACCAAATGCCATTAAGACACAGTCTTTATAGAAGTATAGGAGGGGGCACAGTTTTACAACATCCCGTACTGTGCTTATAAAATGCCCCATGAGACGTGCATTGAGGTGTTATGAGGCTTTGGGTCCTCCAGATGCTGCCAGTTCACCACAGACCCTCCAGTGGCATTTGGCTCTTTCGAGGCTTAATAATGAAGCTAATGACTGTCACTAGTGTTGGATTAAACCCTGCCCCGGCAGCCTGGGGGCTCAGGTGTACTGGCTGTAATTAACACATGGTAATTAATTTACTGAGGAGCTGGAAGAGGATAAGGGTGCCCCAGAGGTTAAAAAAAAAAGCACTTGTTACAGCAGATGGAGTGAGCTATGTCACAGTGCTCGACTGTGAGTCAGACGAAAAAAGGGATGCCTTCAAATTTGCAGGCAGCCGAATCCTTTTTAGAACCTTTAACGTGGCTTGCGGTGTATCCAATCCTCTGTGTCATCCGTGTGAGAAGTCACCGCCGCAACTTTGCATTCACAGAAATTTTCGACTGAGAAGTTTTTTCAAATTTGTTCGGTCAGCCTCTGAAAGATTTTTGATATTGAATGCGGTCAGAGTCTGTGGCGATTACATCTCCAAAAGTAATTGTGTTCAGTCCCAAAAGACAGTATGTCTTCCGTACAATGCATTTTGTTAAATCTGATACTCATAGAAGAATTACGCCTCATTGCGGTCACATGAAGCGTGAAATTATCTCGCCCCCACTGGCAGGTTTTGTGAAAAAAAAACAAGCTGCTCTTTCTAAGACTCAATTCAAGTCTAAATTACTTGTTGGCGCTGACATTATTTGCAGAGATGCTACCTTTCTTCTTCTTCTTAGAGATCCCATGATGAGCAGCCGGATGCCGTTATGACCTGGCTCCACTGTGGACCTGCCTTATCTTCAGGTCACAATGATAACCTCTGAATGCGACAAGAGAGTCAAAGGTTATCTCCAATTTAGTGGCTTCTCTTCCTCTACTCCATAACCAGACTTCAGAGATTTGTGTGTGTTCGTAGGCGGGTATCAATGGGTTAGCCAGGCGGAGAATTAACCAGATAATGCAGTGAATATTTCAATAGATGAGAAAGCTATATAGAGAACTATTAAACTGGATTCACTCTCAAACTCAATCCACAGAGAGCCATTAAAGTCTGAGCTCTCTACAGCTTTCCTGCAGTCATACAGGCCGGGTGTCTCTGTTCAGTCTACCATATATCGCTCTCGCTTTCTATCTCTTCCTCCGCCCTTTCTATTTTTCCTCTGAACCCTCCTTCCTCTCCCTCTGTTTTGCTTCTTTTCATTCCTCCGCCTCCACAGTGACTCTCCTCTCCACTTTAGCTCTTTTTCCAACTCAGAATCTCTTTGCTGCTTTAACTCTTTCTTTATCCTCGCGGGTCCTTCTCCTATTTTCTGTTTTATTTTTGTGTCACTATTAGTGTTGGGCAGTTGTGGCGCTGCAAGTATAGTGGCATTACTAGTTTCTCAGTTGCATGGTGGTAGCAGCGCTGCTTTCTGAATTAAATAGCTTTTCAGTAATTTAGCTCTTTTATTGATCTGGTAGTGAGGTATAGCATCCACATAAGCAACATTTCCCCCGGAAAGTACCGCCTCCCACCTCATTCACCGGCCAGGAGCTGCACATGTGGTCGCTCAAGCACGCAACACGCTATACTAAACAAAACAAAATATGCCGGTGAGCAGCACAGTCTTGCTTGGCTAAATAAATAAACAGCTAACGGAGGATGTATTGATTGATTACATTATGACGCGTTCAAGCTCTATTCAGTAGAGATATTGGGCGAAGGTAAATTATAACATCATGATGTGCTTAGATGTAATCTCTAGTAAGTAAAATGTAGTTTTAGCTGGAAAATTGAATCAATATTTGAAGATGTTTTCACTTAAAACTTAAAAACCCCTTAAACTTAAAAAAATAGTACATTATTTTTATCGTCACATACAATCTTACACAACAGAATGTAGTGAAATTTCGACTTCTGCATTTAACCCATCTGCATAAGGAGCAGTGGGCAAGAGATGAGAAGAGAGATGAAAAGCCCACTATGTGGAAATATATCACATAATTAACTATATGCCAATATTAAATTAATTCCATGCTTTGAAGGCAGAAACATTGCGCTTCCAATGAATATTATGTTAGAAAATACAGCATTTGCCCCATTTAAACCACGCCCACTTCAGAATACAGTCAGAGACAGATCATTTTGTTGGTTGAACAGACACGGATACTGATAATGACGTCTCTGCACACCTCTACGCTCTAAACCCCTGAGCCACAGCCACCCCGAGACCATAGAGTAGATCAAATAGCGCAATGACACAATTACTTCCTCCGACACCAATTATGAGAAGTTCTTCCTCCATTGGGATTAAGGTCAAAGTAGCAGTTGACATTGTCAGATCTTTAATTCTCAGATCTCCATAGCACCTTGAGACATGAGCGGATTCAAAGAGTTCGAGGAATGCATAATGCCTGAATGATTTCCTTTCCTATAGCCTAACTTCAACTCCACATCAACCATCTAACCTTAAGAGCTGCCCAGTGACATGCACACTCTTTATACTGTTGATAATGCCATTCTAATGTCTTAAATATTAAAGGGTCTTGGGGAATACTACTGCATATGTGAGTAAAGACTAAGTTTGAAAATGAAATAAATCTGGAGGTGTGGAGTTAGAATGAAGTGACCTTATCAGACCAGACTTACCATTAGCACACCTCTGACTGAACCGTCTGCGATTTGTATTGTGGGTAATGTCGGCACCAGTTTTTGACAAGGAAGAAGAATGTATTGGGAAAAAAAGGACAATATCTCTGGTTCTGCCGCATCAATTTTTAGCCCTGTCCATCACAGTGTGGGTTGGTGTTTTGGAGCTGTTCTAAAACATGTTGAAATCTGTTTAGTGACAACAACTGTCACATCAAATTTATGACTTCATTCATTAAGCTGACATCCCCCTCAGGGCCTCCTACCGTTGGACTTGCCAAACCTTTCTTTGGTAAATGCTGGTCTTGGCCATGGTTCTGCCTCCAAGGTGTTTTTTGTGTTGCATCAGGGCAGCCAGCCAGCGAACCGTTTCTTTCCACGTTATTTATTTTACGCTTACAATCAAGTCGAATAATATGGCTTAACCTACCATCGTGGGTAATTAAGTGCTCTGATTGTCTTTGTGTCTTTGGCGCGTTTCTTGAACAATACAGCGCTACCACCCTTTTACAAAAGCATAATACTTTGGGTGTTCATCAAAGCACAAGCTGCCAAAATCATCCTCAAAGCTGAAAAACATCCATTCTCCAGGGGAAGCCTTGGCAGGTGGCAGTGGTCCAACCCTACAGAGCCTGAAGGAACAGCACATCCTGGGTATATGGAGGTAGCTGCCAGTTCGCTCTGTCTCTGTCTGTCTGTAGCAACTCCCAAAGCCTTGAATAGGTAACCGTGATTATTACACAGCGAGTCACATTGTCTTTTATACCACTGTTTTTTAAACAGTATACACATATTTTGGAGTAGTTCACTTAATCCATCAAAGGTCAAAGGTGCATCCAAGAAACCAATAGATTGACAATGGATAATTGTTAATAGATAAATGTATTGTGCATTCCTTTATCTTGTAGTGTTAACAACAATGTAGACTAACAAAGATAAATATTATTTTCATTAATGAACAATCTGTCACCTATATTTTGTGTTTAATCAATTTATTGTTGAGTCCACAAAATAAAAAATAGTGAAAAATAATCCCAGATGTCTTGAAATGCTTGTGCTGTCCAACCAACAGTCCAAAACCCCCCAAAGATATTCAGTTTACGTTATTGTAAAACAGGGGAAAGCAGCAAATCCTCACATTTGAGAAGTTTGGAACCAGCAAATATTGGTTCTTGATAAATGACTTATAAAAGGAACTTACAAACAAAAACAATTAACTGATGATCATACATGTTCTTTAGGGTCGGGGGTTAGTTTTCTGTCAATCAATTGAATCATCGTTTCAGCGCTAGAAAAATGTTAATGTTAGTTGAACAACTACACCTTGACCTTCAACAGATCTTAATTTTTAGTCCAACTGCTTTGTTTAAGTAACGAGCCACATTTACATTATTGTGAAAACGAAATGTTTCGTCAGATCACTACCTTCTTGTTCATCTTTATAATACACTAATGCTACAGTATGTCCTGTCTGATCCAAAATGGCAGAAGGAAGGCACATAGCACTGATGAACATCCACTTTGGGACCCAAAAAGCTTCTTTAACTGCCAACTAATTCATCTTCCAAAACATAGACAATCTGCACTACTGCCAACTAGCTCACTTCCTGCTCGGGGCTGCTTGGCTTTGATTGCTGTCTTTTCCTCCCAGTTGTCTTTTCCCGGTGCAGTCTGCCCAGAGCAAGAATATCTATGATCCTCAATCTGTCTTTTGCTGCGTCTTTGGGACGTTTGCCTATTATGTCTAGACTCTAGGAGGGACGCTGATATGGCTTCTATTGTCGGTGCGACACAAAAGGGGTTGATAGCGACGTGTCTTGGGTGATAAGTGTCTAATGATGTCCTGTTCAACACAATCTGTGTTTGATGATTAAATCCCTTAAGCAGGGATCAAACTGTTGAACGACCGCGTTTTGTGCAACTCAGCATCGCACAGTAGGCTGGCGGTCAGAGGGATGTGATCATTTCCACTCAGCTGTCCTGTTTATTGCCTCCTCCACTCCCACTTTCTGCGGTTACACTCCTTTCTTGGATTACTGTGGTGACTCCAAACCACACATAGCAAGAGGCGGTTCTGGGGGGGACTCCTAAACCCGAAGGCATTCTGGGTATGTGGCACTGAATGGTCTGAAGGGGCGTGAGACTCAGCAGCTGTCCTCCCTTCCCACAATGCTTCACCTGGTGCCGTCCCATGACGTTGAAAAACAGACACCGATGGACATTTAATTTACCTGAATATAACCCAACACATAACATACATTTCACTTTACATCATGGGGAGGTGGGACAGATGGTTATAAGATCCCATACTGGGAGGAGAATTGATTCAGGAAGAGAGGGGGTGTGTGGGAGAGTGATTAATATATCAGGTAAAGCTAAGTTATTGATAGTGGAAGAGCCTAATATATGCTCTCCTGTATGTGCTTCAGACAGGGCAGAATCACATCTGTTGTACAGGATGGTGTTGATGAGGAGTGTAACATAACACACTGAAATGTGGCTGAAATATCTGAAATATTGCAGGTCAGTAAAGACGATGTGTTTTAAGCTCAGCGCTATTCCTCAGGCAGCGTTCAGTATTTATTGATTTCTGCAGATGAGAAGCTGTAAAACATTTCTGCAAGCAAAGTTTCTTTTAATGTTCTTGAAGAAGATCAAAGATTAAGCAATACTGGTTTCAGTGTCATCCCAGATGCTTTTCTGGATGAACCACTGAATCATGTGTTTGGAAGTTCTACAGTAGTCAAGTCTAGGGATGTTAATAATTAACCCTTTAACTGTTAACTGACATTAAGCATTTTAACCGATTAACTCTATTAGTTACAACGGTTAAAAGAAATGTTAATAATGAATTAAAACGCTGAGAAAAACTCGTCATTTAAAGGAGAAAAGCTGGTCCACCTTAAGACAGTCTGAGCCGGTGTTACAGATATTAAAACGATTACCATAGCAAGATTTTTGCATGTTTTATCCAATTTCTTATGAATTGTGGTTGCATTAAATGACTGCTTACAATTTTTGGAAGGACACCATACTTTTTAGTTCGGTATTTGGTATTTTAATGACATAGTCTTCAGTGTCAAACAAACCAAATTGTCCATCTTAAGTCTTCACTCTTACAGAATTTTATAGTAACTATGAAAAGATGATATTGTAACCAACAGAGTGGCAGAGAGGGATTTCCACCAATCACAGAGCTCTCAGGCAGTCCAGCATCAACATGTATTAACATCATGTTTTTCTAGGAACTCGTTCCACGACGAGCTCTGACATTTACCAGCATTAAAGAGCCCAGAAGAACACTGTGGTTTGTGGGAAAGCAGTCTTGCATACAGTCTCACATTCATGCTCGACGTGCTAATGTACCCAGACAGTGTGTGTGCATCAAGGTGTGGGGTTGGAGTGCCAAGGCTGCGTCGTGTTCAGCTGGCTGAACAACAGAGGTGTTGATGTGAGGCCGCAGGAAGTGGAGTATCTGGATATTGTGTGTGTGTAAACCGGGATATTAAAAGAATGGCATCTGTTAAACAATGTATGTGGATGTGACATGCCTGCATAGATATGTGTGTGAATTTGATAGCAGCTGTTTCGAAGCCAGTAGGCGGTAAGAATGTCACAGTGAGGACATTACACCGGACATTTTACAAGAAAAGATGATTACTAATTGATGATGATTCCAAAATCCTATTCAACTGCAGTCGATATGGCAATAAATTATCGAATTGAATCTTGAATGAATGACGCTCAATATATGCAGAGCGCTTACTTTGACCTTTAACGTTGGATGTCTGGTTGCGTGTCTGGCCTTTCCAGTGGAGCTTTTGCTACGGGGCTGCAGGTTTCCACCTGGCACCGGGGGCTCAGAGGGTGTAGAGCAGGTCATCCACCAATCGAAAGGTCGCTGGTTCGATCCCCGGCTGCTCCGGCCACATGTCGATGCGTCCTTGAGCAAGACACTTGACCCCAAATTGCTCCCGAAGGCATAGCCATAGGTGTGTGAATGAGAAATTAGATTAAATCCTGATGGGCAAAATTGGCTCTGCCATCAGTGTATGAATGTGTGTGTGAATGGGTGAATGCTGACATGTAGTGTAAAAGCGCTCTGAGTGGTCGGAAGACTAGAAAAGCGCTATATAAATGCAAGTCCATTTACCATTTATCATTCCTGTAGTTAGTGATGTCCCGCAGGACCTTCCACACTGACTCAGGGTCGTTGGCTGACAACTTGTTTTTCAGCTTCTCTTTGCTACTCTGATCTCCTTTGTCAGTGTGTTCTTGGCCTGGTTGTTCAGGAGGCCACCTCCTTGGCCTGATGAAGCTGCCGGAGTTTTGCAGTAGGAGTATGGAACAGACACTTTCACTTTCAGTTTGTAGCGTCCAACTATGTACTGATAACACTGCGCTGGTATGCAAAAAATGAACTAAATAGGTTTTTATTTCTATAAAGAAAGCGAAACGACGGTGGGTCTGGTGAATGCCCGAACACCAGGTAACACCGGAACCACAACGACTACTGCAGCAAACCTTGTCGGGAGTCTAATGAAAGGTGACTGGACTGCTGTGCTGATGCTGGACTGTCAGCCAATAAAGGCCTCATCTCTAAATGAACATGGATTTGAGCTAGAGGGCTGGTAGATGGGCGATGTTCCCCTCGGGGCACAAGGTTTACACAAACTTTTTTCTGCCGCACATGGCACTTTGGTTGAGGAAAGAGAAGACGGTGGGTCATTTCTGTGCTCGTGAACATGAGGATGTGACTTTGTGTTTTGTACTGTATGTAAATGTGTGTGTTCGTATTTTCATGTCATGTTTGATGGCAATGCAGGAAACAGCACACACTCACATTATCTCAGTCGCACACCTTCTTCTGACCATGCATGCCCAGTCCTTCCACCGAACAATGGTTATTACCCCGCTGAGATGAGCTCCTCCGTCGTTTTAAAGCCTCATTTGAACAGACACTAACGCGGCGCTCAACAGGATATTACGGAGGAAGTGAGCACTTAGTGAGCTCAGTAAAACTCATAAGCTCACATGTAACTTAATAGATCGACCAGTGCCCTGCCCTCACTCCCCTCTTTACCCCCTTTCTCCCTCGGTCTTTATGTTCTAATTTAGTACCGCGGCACAGAGGCGCAAACAAGCGACGGGGGCATAATTGCGGGTGGCGACTGGGGAGCCGAGTTTTTACCCCGCCGTGTTTATTTACAACTCCGATGAAAACGACACTCGACGGACCTCTAATGGAGCTTTTTTTGCACTCTTTCCCCCTTTAATAACCCCCACCTCTCGCCTTCTTCCCTCTGTTGTTGAAGCAGTTAATTTGTGTCCGGGATAAAGAGTTATTGCAATCAGCAGCAAAGGGCCGCCTGGCCTCTTATTCCGAGCCACGGCGCCGTGATCCCAACGCTGGGTTCCGGTGCATGCGGCGCTACAGTACACTGCAGTGAGCATTAGCGCATCTGTGGGCCTCTTAATACAGAATGTAATCATGGACTGACCTCTCATGAAGTCTAAACTGTGTTTCCCTGCGGGTGAGTTAAGCAGCAGAGTTTATCACTGTCGTATAATCTCATGCACATGTCGCATAAACACACACACACTTTGCTAAAGCTTATGAAATGCATATACCCATTTAAGGGGAACAGTGTGCATATAGCAAACTCAAAATGTCAGTTCAGCAGGGTACATAAAACGGTTACGAGCAATAAAAACCATAAAAAAAACAGTGTAATTCTCTGTATAGAAAAGCACTGTTGCCTGTAAAAAACTTGATTCCTTTGTTATTATTCAGGTAGGAATGTCGCAGCGCCCTGGGGTGGAAATTAAAGTCCTCTCAGTGCAACACTGCTACTGACAACCGGATGACATTTATTCGAGTTTTGGCTATCTTAAATATTTCCCCCTCATTCTCTGAGCGGCTGGAATATAATGCAATCAGTCAAACACGACTGAGGGATAAATGGACCTGCTCATGAGTCTGAATGAGACTCATCAGTCAAAAATGAATAGAAAAATGGAGTCTTTCTGAGTCACAGGTGGAGTGTATGGCTGTTTCTGCCATTACGCCATAACCCTGTTAAGGTTTATTCGGGGTTAATCCGTTTACACGCAGCTTTACTGCTCTGTGTTTGAATCTCATCACGACTACACCGATGTAATATTCTCTCTTCGTCTTTTGTATCAAGCGCTGAGGAGTTACTGCTAATTCATGGGACAGGAATAATGATCCTGGTATAGCGATCTTCTGGATGCTCCTGACAAATAACCGGATGTCACTGGCAATTATGCGTTTCCACTGTAATGAATCACAGATGTCGGGACTGGGAGGGCCTGCTGCTAAAAAGCACTGACCCTGGGAAATTAATTGATGTTGCCACCACGCAACTGCCAACAGTTATACATCAAAACTCAGACAGCGAGGAGGGAACAAGTGAATAATAGCATATTTTATTTGTAGAGCACTTTTCAAGGTGTTTTAACACTCCGGAGAGCAGCAAGAATATATATTCATATATCAGATTTCGCACTCAGGCAGATCCATGTTAAAGCCAAACCCTCAAGGGAACACTGATGACACTGTTGTCGCACGCCGTCGCATTAACACATTAATGTACATTGTTGTCGCCGCCGCTGCCTAAGTGAAGACAACGCCAGCAAACGGTGTTGATATTCTAATATATGGAAATACCGTGTGATTTGTGCGCGCGAGCGACGCTGGAAGGAGGAAAAGGGAAGCGACAAGGGTGACAAGGACATCGCGCTCGTTAAAGTCGACGGAAGAGTGATGGATGTCTGGCGGGACATTAGTCATGTCTGCATTAATCTGTTGGCATCGCGGCAAAAACACAACAAATTGATATAAATGGCAGAACTTGTTGGTGTTTGAGGGAGGGTTAGGGTTAGAGTGAAATATGAGAAGTGTAAAGTGACTCTGACAGCGTAGCATGTTAACTTGTCAGCGCCTTTTTGAAATATGAGATTTTGTTGTTCTTGTTTTCTTGGACTCTCAAGCATGCCGGACACATTCTTTGGTTACATGCACGCAACCACACACACACACACACACACAGACTCAGATCAGTTTATTCCCATGAACAGTACAGAAATAGATCATAATCTTGGTGCATGGGTGTAGAAAAAGATCAACAAATAGCACTGACAAAACTGACAAAAGCACAGGGAAGATATACTCTGTTAAGCTCAATAACCAGACACGTGACTATGTTACATAACAGGCAGGTGATTACATGTATACCTCTTGAGTGTATTATGACTTGGATCATAAGAAATTCATCTTTTAACCAGTGAACTCCTGAATAAAGCCTGAATATGTGTCCTGAATCTGGAAGACCAGCTGCACCAGAAGCACCAAAAGCTTGCTGCAACTTTCAGGATTACAGTGAAAAGACAATTTCCCAATCAGGACACTTATCTATATCAATACTTTTAAGGCCGATATCAACACCAGCAATCTTAAATCAATTCCAAACCAAGGTGAGTTTGAGTCCAGATCAGGTCCAAAGCAGGCCAAGACTAAAATCCACTGCCTGGCTTTTGGCTGTGCTCTTGTCTACCCTACATCAAACCTCTGCAATTACCTAATTGCATCTTGTCCGTAGACCTGGCATGTGTCTGTCCACGGTCAAACTGACTGCACACGGCTCCGTGTGGTGATTAGCTCCTGTTTAAAGACTAAATCTGTGGGTTTATATCATATTATGCTGACCTTCCTGATGGCTTTCCAGTATGAATGTTGTAAGTTTATCCAAAGCGTGCGATAGCAGCTATTATGAGGATGAAAGAGCGGCGCTATGTTCACACAAATGTTTGAGGGCAGTGTGCAGAGGTTTTGCGCGGATGGGTGCAATGTGTTTGCTGAGACCTAAAGTCAAGTCTGAGATGAGAGCAAACAGAAGCCAACAGGTTACACATCTTTTTCAAATGTGAAAATGGGTTTAGAGATGTAGATCTGTCTGCAGAGCTCTAGGTTAAAGCCCTTCAGCATTGACACTCATTACATTGTGTTTGTAGGGCTGGAAATGCTGCCACACATCAATAAAGCAGGGGGCGACTCCTCTGGTAGCAAAAATAAGTCAGATTGTTAATATACCCCGCTTCAATTCGCTCCGTTTGACGCTTTCAAACTTCACATAACTCAAGAATTCAAATGCTAATTATGACAATTTCACACAAATGTCTAATAGGATGAAATGATGAAGTGATGACAAAATGTAACTTGACTGGTTTGCGGAGGCATACAACTGAGAATCCTGTCTTATATTCTAATACTGCTGCCACCTTCATGCCACCTATTTCCTCGCTTTTTTACAATACTAGCACACCTGCGACATACACACACACGCAAATGCAATATACACACACTTTGCCTAAACCCAGGGCGCTCCTTAGACAGCAACAATAATGAGGACGTCGTTAATTTGCCAAAACGAGCAGGGGGCCTTTAGCGCGGGCTCGTAATTAATTAACAGCAACACTGTTACTTAATTAGCTCCACATGAAAGGAGAAGGCTGGTGGTGGAGGACGAGGTGTACAGTGTATGTGTGTATGATTAAAGGGGTGATGGAGATTGATGGTGAAGAGCACGTGTCTGACTGACTTCATGTAACATCTGTGGATGTAGTGGTTCCTACTGGTGGGACCAAATAACCTCTAAACATTTAATAAAGGCTGTTAAATGTGACAAATGCTCGATAACGTTCAGACTGGCAGTTCATAAAAATGACATTTTATCTACAAAAACAATAACCCTAACCCCAGTTAATGTCGTAGACAACATAAAAATCCATAAAGATCCTTTTTAACATCATTCTGTGGAGATCTGTATGCCCCTTTTCTTACTTCCTTTTTGCTTTCTCCATTTTGTGTATGTGATATGATCTCTACTGTACGTGGGTATACATTCTCATGCCTCCGTGTTCATAAATGGCAGCCCGTTCTCCACCCACTCCCCGGCTTTTTCTCGCTTTCCCAAACGCTCACGGGGAAAGCGTTTGCTTTATTAGCTGCAGGCCAAAGTACCGCCTTATAAATCCAGATACCAAGTCGTTCTCCCTGAGGGGCACAGAACCCTCTGGATGAAATCACAACTCAGCATTACTACACATGTTGTATACATATTCAGGCCTGCATAGAGTGTATAGCATCAAAGAGGCCCTCTTCACTTCTGTCTTAATTCATCTAGTGCTCTTTAATAACTTATGCTGGTGAGCTTTGGTATGCATCACCAGAGACCATGTGCAGTAGTACAGTATCAGTGTTTGTGTGCTATAGCCTAAAGGAAAAAAAAGCTGTTTTGTGGTTTGTTGAGGCACCAGGAGAGGCACTCTCGGATATTTTAGACTCAAATTGACTTTCACAAAATTTCAGGAAATGATTGTTTAGTTTAGAAATGCAGATTAGTCGATGCGTATTAGACAAAAAACACTGGTAAGATTTCCTTCCTCCTCCAAAAATTTAAACAGCGTGCCAAGTGGCGTTGGTTAAGGGACTGAGAGATGGACTGGGTTCATAGTTGAGGGCAAGAAACTGAAGATCAAATGGGCATTTGTCATTCGTTGTCAAGAACCTGTGTTACATTGTCTGTTATGCGTTACAGTAACCTGATGAGCCGGATGGTTTGTTTCACAGAACCATCTGAGAAGCCGTCATTGATTGGAAAAAGGGCATTCACTTTAAAAAAAAATACTTGGCAGGTTATTGGATGAACCATCTGTCAATCAAACTCTTGCCGAAGCCAGTCAGGAGAAGAGCGAAAACGTCTTTTCCATCGAGAAAAAGTCTTCAGCGTCGTACTTTGCTCTTCTTTCGATGGAGAAATACTCTCCAGTTCTGATAGAACTCATGCTATTGCAGCATCTAACCTCTTCAGGAGACGCCATTGATGTTTAGAACCAACTGTCTCACACACCTAAACCACGCCTGTAGCTGCCAGATCGGTCCGTTGATTGGTTCGTAGCGCTGTAGCTCGAACATAAACACATCGCTTGAAGACTGACGAGATGGATTTTCATCTGATCTTGTGATCCAACGATTCTCACATGATCTTGTGACACTGCGAGGATCCAGCTGCCGTGCAAGGTCGGCATTACATAGTCATAGACATTGATGATGATCAGGCATCTTTACCAGTTCCATGGATGCTATTGTGTCACTAACACCATCTGTGACCTCCCTGTAGTGGCAGCAAAAGTGAAAGAGAATTTCCTTAAGGGGATCAATAAAATATTAATTTTTACAGAGAAACAGTTATTTCTCTGTACATCTGCCTCAGCCTGTTACCTAATAATACCAACACGAGGAATGACAGCTGTTAAATGCAGTAGGTTCTGAAGCCTGCAGTGTGAAAGGCCGCAGCGTTGTGTTGGTGTGGATGTAAGCCGTGGCTCCCCTCTGGCCTTTTCACTATGCTCTAATCCTCTCTCGTGCCACTATCTGGATGGCTCAGACAACACGAGGTCAGAGGACACCAGGCTAATGCAATCATATGATTTAACAAGATAGACAACAGCAGCGTGAGGTCGTCTGCGCGTGTGTGCATTCGGATGTGCGTGTTGGCACTCTCAAGCCGGATGAAATGAATAAATCCCTGTATGAATACACTTCTTTTGACATGATGAAATTATAATACACCACATTGCTCCTTATTAATACATTCAGTTTTGAAACAAGGCAGCGGGCACCTGTTTTTAATACATCCAACAGTGCAATAATAATATCAATCAGTCAATTCTGATCTATCAAATAGTCAACCAACAAGGACTCCTTTGCATTTTTTAAACCGCTAAAAAATAGGGTTTAATTCATCAGATGCTCTCTTTGGATTATTCATGAGGTTACGGGACTATTAAGGCAACAACATTGTGTGAGGCCATATACAGCAATAGCATATTTTCTCTTTAATTTCATATTCAAGTCTAATTCAAAGCCTGGAATATGCACACTTAATGAAAGCAAAGAGCGAGCCAACACTCTAATGAAATGCAGTATTTTGCGGTTAATTTGACTTCCATATTTTCCTCCAAACCGTCACCCCTTTCTCTGTCATCCACTCATCCATGATTGAATAGAAAGAAAAGGATGCTCCAGTCCCCGTTATAAATTATGTATACAACTCTCATGCAAGTCCTATCTGGACTGGAAACGATTAATAATGAAACAGCAACTGTAATTACATGGCGCTCATCACAGATATTTTCAATTCACTCTTCCTCATCTCTTTACCCCTCTATTTCTATCTCTCTCTCTATCCTTCCTTTTCTCCCCTTTGCTCCTTTGTGTCTGCTTCTTTAGGTTTAATCCAATCTGCTCATCAGCGTCAGCTTTTATCTGGCATAATGTAGGTGACATCATTGTGGGTGAAACGGGGCGTATGTTTGAAGTCTATGGCGAAGTCTAATCTCCTCTTTGGTACTTGTTATTTGACATATGAGCATCAGTGTATGAGTTGAACCAGCTACATCAATTTGCCAATACATAGCCAGTCAAATAAGTAAGTGACTAGTTTTTTACCATCATCCCTTGGCATCTAAACTTGGACCCATTTAGCTACTTTTCTGGCTGACAGTGCGAATAAAGTTGGTTCATTCACTTGAATACATTTAAGGAATTGTTTCTTTTATACTTACTATGTTTATGTCTTCAATCAACCAATCACGTTGTTTGATGCAGGTCTGTAACCCGTGAGATTTGGGAGGTGTGTGCTTTGACTCCTTTGTGACCTGATTACTTGAAAAAAAAAAAAATAATTGGTGAACTGTTTGTCATAACTTTTTATTTGTGAACAAATTATTAACGAAAAGTTATTTAAAAGTTTTCTCAATCGGCTGTTTTGATTTACATAATATGATTTTACAGGGCAAACATTCCCAGAAGAATTAAATGTTCAGATGAAAAAGCTGTGATATGTATGAATTACTGAATAATTATTTAATAGCAAGTTTTCTCTTTAAGCTTTTTGGGTATTATGTATAGTCAAAATAATGGTCAGAAATCATGTAAAACCATTTTCAATACAAAACCTTCACATTTTCTTGCTGGAGTAACCTTTAACTCAATATTTTCTGTATCTTTTATGCACTGTAGAAATACAGAATCTAATAGTGATTCAACACAAGGTGCAGTTCTACAATGAAGATATAATATGTGCATTGCTGGTGCTGAACGATATATTTTTCACATTGGATAAAGTAAGGTGTGCTGCCCGATGTGGCTAATTATTGTGCATTGATGCTCTGGCACCATTGTTATAGTCTGAACATCTCTCTGCCTCTGAGGGCACCAACATGCTGAGAGTTCCTTATTTCACTTTCAAATGTCAGAGGGCCAAACTAGTCAGTTTTGATCCTGAAAACAAATGCTCTACTCGGGACATAAAAGAGGAATTTATCAAAGCACCTCCCCTGTATCCCCCTCCTATAATATCGCCGAATACAGTCTCTTCAGCCAGATGAGGGTCGCAGCATGTAGCAGCTTGCTTGACAGCCCGCCTCGCCAGACACCGCCCCACGAGCCTCTTTGATTCAAAAAGCCGTTTAATGATTTACAAGGAAAAAACAACATCAGTAGCAAACGGTTTCTCCAGACAGCCTTGTGTGTTTGTGGAGACGGCAGAAGAAGAAGAGGAGGCCCTATCTGAGTGGATGCTGTCCATGTGTAGAACAGGAAGCAGGAGGGCTCTCTGAAGGGGTCTGAAGTGAGCGGACGTGTCTAGAGCAAGGCTTAAAAAGTGTTCATTTATCAACATTTTCCTTCAGGATTGTCTTTCCTAATGCATCCATTTTCGAGCTTTTGCATTTTCTTTCCAGTCTGTTTCGGTCCCCTCTTCTACCCTAACCTCAATTTCCCCTCTTTCCTCTTTCATTTGATCTGTTTATGAATTGTTTCTGTTGTGGTTTGCACCGGTGAGGCTGCCATAATGATTACAGGTGTCTTGTCTGCGGGAGCACAGGCAATTACAGATCTGCAGGAAAGGAGGCTGCGTTCACCAATGAGTGTTAAAAATTAAGCGTCAGTGTATTTCAGCAGTCAATCAACCAAACTTATTCTCAGCAGGCTTGGAGAGGTTTTGATTTGTGAGGCAAAAACAAAAAAGTTCACACCATAGCCGTGGTTCTATCACCGTATGTCACAGGCTATAGCTTCGTCTTCATTTGTAGACATTTGCACCCATCTTCCACAGGGCAAAACAAGATAAAAGAGTTTGTCTTGATTCATTATCTGTGACGTGTAGCTCTGTAGAGAAGGAAATGGAAAAGATGGCAAAGGTGACTTTGAGAGGGCCCAGTTAGATTTTTGAGGCATAAGGTTTCATGTGGTGTAATTGTATACTTGATCAAAGGGTGAGGGTTTCCTTGGGTTGGATTAATTATAGAGGTTTTGTGAGAAAGTTTTATCACGTTCTGTGATTACCATGGATCTATGGTGTCAGATTTAACAAAGAAGTAGTGGTGTAACGGACTGTAGTTGGTCCGTGATCCATTACCAAGCTTTACTGCTGATTGATATCGGACGATATTCAGTAAAAAAATAAGCAATCGGGAGATCTGCATTAATGCTTTCAAGCGCAGATCCGAGATGATGCTACATCAAATCCGTGTTGAAATCGGCAGGAGAGCTACTAACGTTGGCAGCACCGTAATAATATTTACATTACATTACATTATGGTAGTTTCAGGCTCTACTCGGTAAAAATTATAATTGGGCGAAGGTAAATTCTAACGCTATCATGATGCGTTCAAATGTAATCTTGTAAAATCTAGTTTTTGGTGAGAAACTTGAATAAATCCAGTTGTTTCAAGGAGATTTTTGTTTTTAAAGCAATATAAAATAGATATTAGAGAGAGAGAAATATGACCTGTTTAACGTCCTAAGACTTATAAAACATCATTAAAACTACTATTGCCAAGATGTTTTTTATCAAAATAAATATAATATTTGATTTCCTAATCATTTGAATTGTGTTTTTATGCAAATAACCACTATTAATCTATAACAAAGTAAAAGGATGACATTTAAATTTAATTGTGGTTTGGGTTAAAATAACACCGGAAGTGCCGTGACTTAAGTACGGAAGTTACGTGTCAAATAAATCAACACACAGGACACAAACACCAGTCTCCTGGGCAAACATCCGGTGTTTTTTGATGACATGTAGCACACCTAGTGATTAATTTCGCCTTTTTATGAACTATATGGAAGATTTGAAAATGACTTGAGGCTTCTTTATTATTATCTTTGCATGACTTTGCTTACTTGAGTCTTATTCAGCCCCTTTTCCCTTCAACTTCATGAATTCCCAAATGTATTAAATTATTTACCTAACAGTAGGTTAATTGTGCAGTGCATCCTTCTCATTAAAAAATAAAAAAACTATACATGAAGCAGAGTCACAATGCATCTAAGAATCAGGATTTCTTCTTGTCGTGCTGTGTGTGTGTGTGTGTTCCTTGCCAGCAAGCCTGTCTCATATCACAGCGAAGTGTTTTCATGTCATCAAGCTGTAATTATACCATAAATAACCATAAATACTGCATCCATATCCACAATGAGCCTTGTCACCGTCTTGCTGCAGAGAGTAGTTATTAGTTGATTGGTGGGCTGTCAGCTTTACTTCCTGTCAGAGGCGCCTCAGAGAAGGCACTGATTGGCTGGCGTGGTGACAGAGGGCGACAAGAGGGTTGACGGGCGCTGTGGGAAGAGAGGGGAGGGAAGGCATTTTGCACTGAGGGCTGTGGGAAAGGTTTCCAAAAATAGCTCGCGGCTGTGACAGGACAATGACGGGGGTTGTGTTTGCGAGCGTGTGTGAGTGTGTGTTCGCATCCTGTAAAGTCTTAATAACAGCAGCACAACTAACCCAGCCCTATCATTAGAAATCTCCATAGACACAAGGGCTCACTAAATAATAACACAGGCAACAGAAGGAGTGTGTGTGTCTGTGTGTGCGTGCGTGTGATACATACACTGTAAAAAGAGATAGCGTAAAATAACGGAAAAATACTTTCCGCTAATTAACATAAAAAGACTGTAAAAAAAAACAGTTATCTTTATATAATTAGCCTTTATTACTGTAATATTACAAGAAATATTTTACTTTTAACATATATTTATTGTTAGAATAGTCATACACCGTAAATCTAAAACCATTTACATATAAATCACAAATGAAACATGTAATTTTACGTTGAAAAAAAACAAGTTTACATTAACTCTCAGAAGTTTTTCAAAAAAATCTGTATTTTTTACAAGAAATATTTATAGAATTCCATGAAATCCTTTTCTTCTAACATACATTAGTTGTTAAAATAGTCATAAACCTCTAAAAAACTGAAAAATTATCTTTTAAAAATGATCAAGAAAAGCTTAAATACAGATAATTACGAGTGTGATTACAACAAATACTGTAAATCTAAGACCATTTATATATAAATCACAAATGAAACATGTAATTTTTTACATTTTTTTTCTGTCATTTTGAAATACAGACAAAAAATGGAAAATTTCTTGAAAAAAACTGTAAAATTTTTTTTTTTTTTTTACAGTGTAGGAAACAAAGAAAGACAGAAAAGAAAAGAATAACCATGAGACAGGAGTCTATCCTTAGGGAAAGAGGGAGGAAGATGCTTGTCTTCCCCCTTTTGTTTGAACTCCTATTTGAAATCACACACACACACACATGCACGATCCCAACACACAAGCTCATACTCTCTCCGCTCAGTCTTCAAACCTTTTGAATCTTGGCAGGGAGGAGCTGGTCGATGGTTAAAAACTCCTGTCTGGGTGTGAGCTGCTGCAGAGAGAATCGACAAATCAGTGATTGATTTCCTCACCCGCTCGGGCAGAGACGTGGAGGGAGGCAGGTAAATGATGAAGAGATGAGGAGAGAGAGGGCAGACACCGGGGAGGAAGAGGAGGAGGAGGAGAGTGGTGAGGTAGAGGAAATCACAGTGGGAATAATGAGAGAGCAGTAGGCCCGAAAGAGGATATTTGTAGGAAATCAGCAATTCAAAGACATTTTCAACCCCAGTTATTAAAGCTTTACAGTTTTGTGAAAGGATGCATGGCTATAGAAAATGGACGGATGGATGGATGCTCAAACAGTTGTGTTCAATTTGTTGTTTGTTAAATTGGTCAAATGATTGTTGGAACATGTTTAGATTTGATTGTCTTTTGTCATTGTGGTGTTCAGCTCTCAGAGGTGCACTCAAACAGTGCTATTTCTCTTCCGTGAAGTCAGTGGACTCACAAGAGACGGATTGAACAAAGAATGGTCTAAATCTATGAAGCAGAGACGGAGATATTCAGACTGATGGACTCTTAATCCCTACAATGGGCTGGAAAGCTCTAAAAACAATAGATCCTATACAAATCTGTTATGAATGTGTAGTGTCCAACATATAGGTGTGGTGTGTGACTTTAGACTTGCAACTCAACCTTGACGAAATGCCAGTGACTCATGGCTTCACTTGAACTACACTGGTATCTCTTTGACTTTGAATGGCTTAAAAAAAACCTTCCCAAGCCCAAAAATGAAAAAAGTTTTCATAAAAAAAGTGTGCAGTGAGTCATCTCTTTGTTTTCCTGGCAACAGATACACTTTGAATCAATCCAAAGGTACGTCTGCCAGTACAGACTAGCAGACGGACAACACATGAGAGGTCTACTTCTGATTATCACATTAATATGTAACAATGTAGTCAACAGAAAATGAATGGCAACATGCTAAATGTGGCTCAAAAATCACAGCTGGAGATGTGACGACTTCCAACTTTGGGCAACATTTGGCTGCACAAAGAATACAAAGCTGAGGTTAGCATTGGTGTTATTTGACCTGCTATGGCTTAAGGTCAGAGCTAATGTTAAGTAGGCTGTGCCGACTTTGCAAACACAAAATCAGTGAGCCATTGACACCATCGGCATTTTAACGGAAATTAAATCCAAGATTTGGTAGCTGTCTTTATTTTCTTGTAACATCACTAAACAACTGGCAATAGCTCAACTTTAGCTGTCACCAATTGGAGAAGCATATCTACTATATGTTCCCAGGGTTCTATGCTGCCAGGGTCTATGTTCCCAAGCTCAATATCCTCTTAATATGGAGCATTAAAGGTCCCATATTGTGCTCATTTTCAGGTCCATACTTGTATTTTGTGTTTCTAATAGAACATGTTTACATGCTGTAATGTTAAAAAAAAAACTTTATTTTCCCCATACTGTCTGCTTGAATATACCTGTATTTACCCTCTGTCTGAAACGCTCCATTTTAGTGCATTTCAACGGAATTGCAACGGAATTGCGTTGCTAGGCAACAGTTTGGGTCAATGTTTACTTCCTGTCAGCTGATGTTATTCACATACACTGCAACAGGAAATAAACTGGGACACATTTAGAATGTTTATGTTTAAAACCGTGTAATGGTCTAAATATTGTATATTTGTGACATCACAAATGGACAGAAATCCTAACGGCTTGTTTCAAACGCACAATTTCTGAATACGAGCTGTGTGTATTTCTCTGTATATTGAGCGTTTTGATAGTTTAACAGTATTTATACAGCACTTACACCTTCTTTATAATGCAAAAGACCTGAAAATATCACTTTTTACAATATGGGACCTTTTAAGGAGACCTTTCAAAGGATTTTATGTTCTCAGCAATGTATGTTTCTCTGGGTCAATATGTTGACATCGCCCACCTACAACTAAAAGCTTACTGATGTTACACCTATGCCCTCAAATTTGCAGTTTTCTTGACTTTAGAAATTGATATCTCCACAGTGAACGGCTTTTTACCATTCAAACAGCATTTGAAACGCCTACGTATATCCCTGCGGGGAAGCCCTTACCAATCTCTTACAACGTTAGTTTATATCAAGATCATAGGACCCTGGGAACATAGAGATGACCCCATTGGCGGGTAGCAGTAAATTGGCTTATTGCCGCTGTTGCTATTTCCTTGTTTTGGACTTCAAACACTGTTTAGGACTCAGCCTTGACTTGGGACTTTCCTTTCTTGAATTTAGACTTCCTTGACAAGACATAAGACTTTTTTTGTGACTTGCAAAACATTGACTCTGTCCCAATTCTGGTTTCAGGGTTATTTGTCAGACTTCTTCAGCTCCTCCAGAGCTGTTTTCACTGCTGTGTTGTAGCAAACTGAGCTCTTCTCTAAACTCTTGCCCTCATATAGCGAGACAAAGAGCTAATAGAACAAATGAGGCTAAAGAAACGTGTGAAAATGAAGTAGCCTGCTTTTCAAACCACAAACAACCTAATCTGGAGCTTTTCCCAGAATGCCCTCTAATGATTAAAATCCAATGATTGGCCGCAGGCTGGCGTAAAACCATCTTGTTTGCTCTCAACTTTAATTGACTAATTGCTCAGATATTTTGTTTTGCTTCGCACACTGGAGTGAATTATTATTGTGTGCAATCTATTCCCACCCTTAAGCACCGACACCCCTCCTTTTGTGTGTGAGTCGTGTGCTGCCGAGGAAAAAAAGCACATATTGATCACAAATCATGGCCAAAAGCATTCCAATTAATCACCTTTTGGTACTGTTTTGTGCACCTTGGGTGTATTGTTGCGTTGCTGTTGCTGTTTTATTATGTTAGTTTAAGATTTTATTGTAAAAAAAGATTGAAATGTGCTGATGGATGTACCGAGCCACACCCTTTTTACAGTCGGTTACCCTCAGCGTTTTGTTTTTGGAAGGGTGAAATGGAGGATGAGTCCTGTGGGGAGAGCCAAACAAAAGCTTTGTACTCTCTCTCACCCGCTCTAAATCATTCATGGAGGCATTGTTGCCGGGATGGTAGATCGGGTTAAATCCTGACAGGTCGACGGTGCCCCGCCGCTGCCCTCAGCTAACACCAAAACCTGCCCATCTTTCCATAATTCACTGTGACTGCTGGCTTCAGTCAAGTGTGACATGAAGTAGCTCAGCTTGACATCAGCAATCAGAGAGAGACAGAGAGACAGGAGGACGGGGGTCTAATGGACAACAATATGTAAAGTGGAAAAATTCACTTCATGAATGTGGTTGTAGATGTGAATGCAATTTACTGCATTTATATACAGTACATTTATATTAATGACCACATTATGAGGAAACTGGTTATTGTGCTCTCCATAATGATGCAATTATTCTGCTGATTTATTTTGCAATATGTTCTCCTACTTTAAGAAAAATAAATATATAAATAATAAATATAATATATATATATATAATATAATAATAATAATATATATAATATATATAAATATAAAAAGTCACATTTATTATTATTATTTTTTCTTAATGACTTTTACTGTATGTCATCCTAAAGCACTTTAAATTGACGACTACCAGTATGGAGTCAGATCAGTCTCAGTATTAATGAATGCACACAGAAGGATTCACAAATGTATTTTTTGATTTATATAATAATAAATATTTTTCAATGTGCACAAAAATAGTAATCATTGTATATAAATGTAAAACAAAATCCACATATAAATAAATAAGGTTCACAAATATATTCCTGATGCGCACACAAATATATATATATATATATATTTTTAAATAAATTTAATATATAATTTTTAATAAATGTAATAGAAATCCACAAATATATGTATTTTATGTATTAGCAATTTTCATCAAATACATATTTGGATGTTGTTACATTGATATACAAACTGTTGAACCTGCATTTACAAATTGCTTGTCATGTGTGAACTTCACTGCATTTGTGAGTGTTTTTTTTTTTGAGGTGATAAATCAACTGTGTAGATTTTGAATATTGGCAGTTTTACGAAAATTGATGTTTTCAGAGTTGGAAGCTCCACAGGACATCATGGATTGACGAATCTGAAATTTGCAGGGACATATTCCAGCAGGATAACCAATTTGATCCATATGACTGAGGATATTTAAACCTGCAACAAGCTCAGCTGCTGCTGACTCAAAACTGAAAAGAAAAAAACAAACTCTTAAACATTCAGACAAGTACGGGCTCATTACCACTTGCTGTGTGGTGTTTTATTCAACGTGTTATTAATGATGCATCATATTCAGATGTCCGTCCTGTCTGTCCTCAGAATCAGCAGCTGACAGTTCTTTCTCTGCAGAGTGTTTGTTTTTTTTATCTCTGTACCTCTACATGTCGATGGTTAGTTGCTGCTCCGTGCGCACCAGAGGACACTGCAGGCTCTATATTAGTGAACCAGTCTGTTGACGTGCAGAAGAAACTGTGTAGAATAATTAATAAAAACGACAACACTTAGATGTCCACATAAACACGGAGGGTTCTGTGGTTGTTTTGCAAAATGGAACCAGTGGATCTGTCGTGCATAATTGTGTCTTGACATCATGTCTCCAGTTAGAGAGTGCAGGTGGAACAGATACCTGCTGCCTTCAGGTGGCTGTAAAGGAAAGGACTTCACTGTAGTACTAACTATAACTGTCATGGCAGACAGCTTTATTCTGCCTATAGCTGGTATTAATGACTCTGAGCTCTGAATATGATGAAGACCGGAGATGATGGGGTGGAGGAAGGTCGCATCGGTGCATACTGCAATGTCACCTGAATGCAGCAGAGAGCAGAACGGTTTTAAAATTTGACAGCAACGATATGATTGGCTCAGGGAGATCTGGCAAAAATCTGGTTGGTTTAACTCGGAGTGAACGCCGGTAGTCAGCTGAGTAGAAGCCAGAGAGAAAAAGAGAGATTGGTGAATGAATGAGAGTGTAAAGAGAGTCTTCTTGACTGAACTTCATGTGTCATCTCTAGAATCGGTTTCATCACATAGAAAATTGTCAAATAGAAATTATTATAAAAGCATCATACACCACCAAACAGAATTAATTTAGGCTATGATGTCTGGAGGTTGCCAAGTATGCTGATCAACCATACTTATTCATCATTGACCATGATTAATATTGACTTGACTTTTCATCTATAAATGCTTTCAAATAGCAAATCTGGCTGCTGAACATTTTAAACAAAATTCCTGCGGGTTGAGAAGAGGGATGATACAGTAATGTCACAGAAGGCCAGTTACAGTCCTTGGCCGCAAAGGTGTCGGCAGAGTAGATATGGAAAGACCGACCAATCAGAGCTTTTCAGGAGGGAGAGCCTTAAAGAGATGGGCGCCAAATCAGACTGTTTCAGAAGCACAGACATGTAAGAGCATGCGTTTTCTAGTAGACTGCCCCGCCGAAATAAAGTACCTGAACTTGAAAATGAGCATAATAGGCCGCCTATAAAATGAACTAGCAGTTCATACGGGATGTCATCCAACCACATCCAAAAGGAAACGGTGTTAATAGCTGTTCTGAATGGCCACAGAGAGGGGTGAGACGTAATCAATCATACAAATGGGTCCCCTCGGGAGGCTTTTATGGTGTTAACACTCGTTTTTTCCGATGAAAAGTGACAGGTGTAGTTGTGTGAAGAATGAAAAACGAGAGCACGAGAAAGAAGTTCAGCTCTGCCCACTTTCTCACCTCCGCCAAATCATTGTGTGACGTGGTTTGATGATGATGTCAGATGGAGCTACCCTAATTCTGATGTAGGCATTACAAACACCCAGTGGAAATTAGAGCCTTTTTTCTCTTTAATACAACAGAAAGATAATGTAATAAAACTAAATGTGATAAATGAAAAGCCTTTGCTGTAATGACATCCTTAAAGGAACTGTTTTAATTTCTGCCTCAGCAGCTCTGCCTCCCAAATGCTTGTTTAACTAAAAATCTCATTTGCTCTCATTGCATTTTAGAGCTTTCGTACATTTACTTTTCTTCCATTTGGGTGTTTGTTTGTTGCGTTTTGTTGCGCCTCTGCGAGCCCCACAGCCGCCTTGGCGACGCCGTCTATGTAAGGAGCTCACTTTGTTTGATGCACCTTGTATTTCACTGCCACAGAATTGAAGGTTACAGACTATTGTCTGGCCACAAAAGGGCTGTATGGGTGTGTACACCTTTTTGTGTATGTATGTGTGTGTGTGCTTCCACGGTTGGCGTGATATGTTTGTTAGCTGGGATAACCTTCAGCCGCTGCCCAGCCAATCGGAACAGACCCGAGGTGCCGGCTGCCTCATTTCTGCCATGTTTTTTTTTCTTTCACTTGTTTTTCTTCCCCAAGTGTGTGTGTGTGTGTGCAGCAGGGACTGTTAAAGACAGGACGGCAGCTTTTGCGGGGCAGGTTTGAATGTTAACACACGCCGGTACAGTCACGCTCACACGTAGACACACTACAGAAAACACACTCTGTCTTTTTATTCGCGCACGCTTATACACACTGGTGTATGGCTACATTCAAGGTCACAAAACAGCCCTGAGGAAGGGAGGTAAATAAGTGATTATTGTAGCGGGAGCAGGAGATGAGTGTGTGGGTTTCTTTATTGTTATGCTAATGCGGGGAGGAAGTGCGGCGAGCTATTCTCGGGCTCTGTCTGGCCGTCAGAACTGCAGCCTGGTTAAAGATGACCTTTTTAGACATGCATGGATGCATATGAGACATTCACCCACACATAAACGCACGCAGCCCATACGCAGATAAACAAACACACACACACACACACACACACACTGAAGTGGATGAGACACCTACACCTCATTGTGCATGCAGCTACTGTACAGGTTCGTACTGTATGTTCCATGCATAAGCGCCTATACATATTTACTTCCATGACCAATTCATATGGAGTCAGATTAGTCTCCATATTAATGAATACACACACAGGGATTCACAAATGTAGTTTGTGATTTACAGTATATATATATGACTCTCCATATTTTTCAATGCACACAAAATAGTTATCGTTGTATATAAATGTAAAACGCATAAAAAGATAAGGTTCACAAATATTTTAAAAAAGAGTTGATGGTCAAAGAGGTACTGGAGGACGCACCAGACATGCTGAATGTGGGTTTCTTCGTTGGGGGAGAACATGAGTATATCATCCGCATAAACAAACACAAAATCTTTGAGCATTTCCCGGAGAACATCATTTACGAGTGTCTGAAACACAGCTGGGGCATTTGTGAGTCCAAATGGCATCAACAGATATTCATAGTGTCCACTCGGAGTGTTAAAGGCGGTTTTCCACTCATCCACCTCCCTTATCCTCACCAAATGATATGCGTTCCTCAGGTCTAGTTTAGAAAAAACTTTAGCACCTTGCAACAGTTCAAAAGCAGAGGAAATGACAGGGAGGGGGTATACCTGTTTTTAATGGTGATGTCGTTCAGGCCTCGATAGTCGATGCGGGGGCGAAGAGTCTTGTCCTTTTCTGTCCACGAAGAAGAATCCTGCTCCGGCGGGAGAAGATGAGGGACGGATTAGACCAGCTGCCGACGAGGAATCCACACAGTCTTTCAAGGCCTGCATCTCAGGGGCGGACAGGGTATAAAGACGGTGGTAACGAGGTGGCCCGGGCCTTGTTAAAAACCTCTTTCGTGGTCATAACATGGGGGTACATTAGAGAGATCTGGGGAACTCTGAGCCCGGAGACTCGGTAACTACTGGAGCGAGAGAGGAAACTGCAGTAGACGGGGAAATGGATGGAAAACAAGTGTTTAAACATTCTTTTCCCCAAGCAGTAACCCTCCCAGAGGCCCAGTCTATATGGGGGTTATGTTGAGTTAGCCAGGGGTACCCTAAAAGATGAGGGGATGCTGAGGAGACTGAAATAGGTGGAAGCTGAGTGACTGTGTGTTGTTAGTTGTGTGTGGTGAGTCACCCGACAGAGAAGACGGCCGTCTAACGTCCTTGCCTCCAATGGTTTGGACAATGGGAAGAAGTCTAGGCCCAGTCTTTTAGCTATAGCTCTTGGTCCATCAGGTTGACATCAGAGCCAGAGTCCACCAGCACTGGATGGTTAAGAGACATAGAAGGAGAGGTAATGGTAACTTGAGTGAGGGACTTACGGAGAGGGATGTACGGCTCATCAGCGCCCTCTTCTTCGCTGATGAGCCCGGCCTTTTTCTGGACATGCCGCAATGAGATGACCCAAGTTGAGAACAGTGGATTCTGTCGTTCCTCGGGAGTCAGATTGGTTCTGCCCAGCTACATGGGCATCCTCCATGTGGCCTCCAGATGTTTTACAAACAAAATATACATTAAGAATTTATTTCAGACTTCTCTATCAGACACAGTTTTTCAGCCTCAGGCCACAAAAAACGAAACAACAAAACAACTGTGTTTGCAGTGTTTAGGTAGCGTTTTCAAAAGAGCTTGATTATCTTTCATGAAAACAGGTGCATCTGTGTGTGTGCTGTCACTGATTTCAAATCAGAAGCTCAAATACATATTTGTATGTTTGGTGTTTCCAACATTCGAAGCCATGTTTTTTCCAGTTGAAATTTACGAGGTTTTGTGGAAATCAAGCACGTCAATTTGCATCCATCTGCTCAGACTGAAATGGTAACCTCCTGAATGATAGTCTGTGGTGATCAGCGATCAGCATGGTGCCGATCTTGCGAATAGGCTCGGTAATCCTCCAGTGACTCCTCAGCACACTCCCATCGCCCCCCCCTGAGTAACTAGTCACACTGAATCCCGCAGTACAAATTAACATCAACACATCACACCCTCACACTTTCCACTAATGTTATTTGTAGTCCTGGGTAACGTTCAGTCGGAGCGGAACTCGGCTACAAATGAACCCCACTGAATTCCACAACTGTGTCCAACAATTAGATCTGCAGATTGAATTAGTCCAATTTGGCCTTAATGGGCCCACTTAGACTCCCATTCAATACCACAGGCACCTGTAATTTGAGAGTGAGCCATTTGTTGCAAATTACACACTCCAGACCGGCTTGTCTTATTAAACCCACATTGTATATAGGTAGAGCAATGCATACACACAGAAACACACAAACACACACATCTGACTGCAGTGTATAGAAGCAACGACTTGCATAGTGTGGGTGAAGATGTTAATTTGGGGGTTCTGGCAGTGTTTGTTTATACGTGTAATTATATGTGCGCCTTCAGTCTATTTGATTAATGTTGGCATTCAGTCTCCTGTGTGTGTGTGTGTGTGTGAGCTCACACTCAGGCGCACACGTCAATATGAGTGTCTAATGTGTGCGTGCCTGGTCTCTCCAAGTGTCAGATTAGCAGATTAGAGGGGAGAGCGCCTCCGCTAGCAGACACATAGAGGCGCGTTGAGGGGGTACTGGGTTGGTCCCATTTGTGCACTGTTTTCTCCCAGTACACCCTTCCTCCTCATTCCACTTTAAACCTCCCTGTCATCTCCTTTTTTTTGCCTTCAACTCCTGCCTGCCTTGCTAAACTTGGAGCTTCCCAAAGGCACCATTCCAGGTTGTTTTTTACCCCCTCCTTTTGAGATTTGTTTATCTCTAATCCATCTTCTCTTTCACTGCTTCTCAATATATCATCATATTTGCCCTCATCCTCCTCCTCATCGCCTGCTGTTGTGTTGCTAGTCCTTCACCTCCCCTCTCTTTCTCAGTCTATAACCCTCCCACTCGCTCTTCCTCACAAATAAAAAAGGCACAAAACGGGCAGAATGGCTGCAGACGAGAAAGAGAGAGAAAGAATAATCGGCTGAGGTTTTTGGATGAGCTGCAGCCGTGGCGACGCCAGAGCACAAATTTGCATGCCGTTGGACAGCCCATAAAGCCCCTTGCATCCTTCTCTCACTCGCTACCTCTTGGCCAATGATTAGTAATTGCAAGCAGGCCTCGGCTAATCTGAATCAAACAGTCGCGTTTTCAGAAGCCTTGGATGGGTTTTGCATTCTCCCACATAATTTTGCGGTACGGTGAGCAAGCGGAGAGAGTGAGACCGTCGCTGTCCTACAGATAGAAACTACCCCAGTTTATATGGGAATATCATGCTGTAGTGAAATTGAAACTTTTAGCCCAGAGCCACAACAAATCTGGAAATCTCAGCAGCTCCTCAGTGTGCTGAAAGCTTTATAGAGAATGTGGTCTTGTAAGTGACAGCCCAGAGATCTTCTTTTACAGATATGTGTCTGTAAAGACATGACTGGGGTGCAGTAAACACAGTATTTCTGCCCTAGAAAAGCACACAGTCCACACATGAAGAAGTCATTTTCTGACTTAATATAACGTGAAAAACAATGTATGCATGCACTGTGGACAGCCTTAATGAAATGTGCTACATGTGCTACATATAAAGAGTTGGTCTAGCCGTATGTTGAGTTTTGAGCATGTGTGTCTCTTGATACAAACTAACAATGTAAGAGTTTGGTAAGGGCTATAGCTACGCAGTTCAAATTGCAAAAGAACAAAGGGAAAAGTATGCAGTGTGTCGAATGCATATTTGAATGGTACAAATCTGTTCAGCCACTGTGGAGATATCAATGTCTAAATAAAAAAAACTGTCTTGCACCAAATTTGAGGACGTAGGATTCAAGGAATATATCCCATCACAGTAAGCTGGATGATTTCAACATATTAACCCAAGGGAATCATACATTGAACATGTGACCTAGAGAAAGCATTGTGGAGAATATAAAACCCTTTGAAGGGTCTCCTCAATGTGGCATTTTTTAAGAGGAAATTGAGCTTGGGAAAATAGATACACTCCCGGAGAACTAAGCAGCTGAAGCAGCACTCAGCAGGCAGAGGGCATCACCCAGACCTGGACCTGGAGCAGGACCAGGGCATGTCGTGAGAGATAACCAACAGGCTGCTGATGGGGCGCTGGGTTACAAATGCTTTCGGGCAGAGTTAGAGCGAAGGCCTCGCACACATTTATGGTTAAATCAGAACACATGCTCTTTAATAAGGTTGTTGCTTTTGCTGCTGAGAAGCTATAGTGACACATTTGAGAGGCTATTTGACCACTGTCACTCACGTCATGACTCTCCATCTCTCTGACTTTCGTCGTGCATCACATTTTTTTGTTTCTGTCAATTCAATTTCACTTGCTGCACCTTATTGGCATGAAAGTAAAAAAAAACAATTTTGCCGAAGCAAAGCATCAAATTAAAAGATAGACATGAATTCGCTTCTCATTACATGCATTTATCTGCGTGTGTCAGGGTTCGGACATTGCTGCGTAATCCGCAACTGAGCATTCATCAGCTTAGAAATAACAACAGTGCAAAAAATGAATTCATAAATCCATTTGAGCAATAAGAAATTATTTCTTTCACGTATTCTCTTTTTCTGTTTGGCATGCCTTATACATGACATATCCCTTTCCCTATTCATATTCTACTGTTTTCCTCCTTTGTTCTTCTTCCCATCATCATCTTCTTTGTTCCTGTTACACATGGCCATATACAGACAGGAGTCTTTGCTATAATAATCATGTATTCTCCTTCATGTAGCGAAAAATTATATTTGCCTGACATGCTATAGAGAGATGGTTTTAAGAGAGAATATGATGTTTGCATTCAATATTTAATCTCCATTGTCCTTGATTTGATCTCACATATATAATGTGTAGATAAACAGGCTGTCACAGAAGTTTTCTACCTTCTGTTGGCAAATTAAGGGTTGACAGTTACCCTTTCTAGGCTTGTGGTGATAAAGGCCATGTGTCCTTGCAGCTGCTCTCTAAATAAGTCCCAAGAGGTAAGAAAAACTGTATTATTATGCGTATAACTCTGCAATAAATACAGTGTTAAAATGATCCATTTTTGTTGTCAGAGATGTGATGTTCAACTCCATGACAGTTTTGGAGGCTGTAGTTTGTGGTGTTGTATTGGACTGTAGGGCTGGGTATTTTGTGATACAAAAATGTCAGTACAATATTTTTGGTACCTTTGGGGTTTCTACAAAGCCCTCTCCGTTCCATGCAAAAGTGCATTCTAAAGTTCAGCCGTACCAAATATGAGACTTCTGCAGTCTGAGTTAGCCACATCAAGTGGGCTTTTTCCAAAATCTGCACATGGCAACTATGGTATAGTTAAAGTTAAGGAAGATATGTCAAAGAAAAAAAAGGTGGAAGTATGGTTAATCTGTACTTAAAGGACCCATATTGTAAAAAGTGAGATTGTCATGTATTTTATTTCACAAAGCAGCTTTAAGTTGTATATAAATACTGTGAAAGTATCAAAATGCTGAATCCACAGAGAAATACACACAGCCCGTATTCAGAAACTGTGCGTTTGTAACAAGCCGTCAGGATTTCTGTACATTTGTGATGTCACAAATCTACAATATTTCGACAATTTCACAGCTTTAAACATTCTAAATGTGTCCCAGTTTATTTCCTGTTCTAGTGTATGTGAATGACATCAGCTGACAGGAAGTAAACATGGACCCAAGCTGTTGCCTAGCAACGCAATTCCATTGCCAAAACGGAGCATTTCAGACAGAGGGTGAATACAGGTATATTCAGACAGACAGTATGAGAAAAATAATGTGTTGTTTGAACATTAAAGCATATAAACATGTTCTAGTAGAAACCCAAAATACAAGTATGAACCTAAAAAATAGGAAGCATGATATGTCCCCTTTAAACTAAATGTGGATATTGTGAAAAATTGGTTTAAATCAGAAATTACCTGAACAAAGAACAAGTAAAAAAAAAAGTTTACGCATCTGACCAGACAGTATGAGATTAGCGCCATGCCAACCTTCTGTGTATGCACAGCCAATGAGTGGTGGCAAAAGGGTTTGGTCACACAGTGCATCAAAAAAACGAAGTCAGTATTTTGTGTATATTGGAGCCAGAGGTGAGGTAACAATATGAAGGCCACTGAAAAAAGAAACTGGAATTCAGCACACATAAACACACTAACAAGGTAGTCCGACTGCATTCTACACGCCATGTGGCTCACACTGGTCCCTGCACACAAACCACATGGTGGCATGACATTACGACAACTTCAAATCCTGCACAAGCCGAGAGGTGAACACCAGATGCTCGCACTCTTTCACTGGTGTGGGAAATGTCAGCGGTGCAGATGGCGGAGTTTTTTTTTTTTTTTTTTTTTTTCGCGGGGTCCGGTTTGTGACCTGTCCCTGCGGTACGACGCGCGACATCTCATCCATAAACATGGCGGTGGGCTGTGGATGTTGTGGTCGGCCTGGCAGTCTGCAGGAGAGATGTCAAGCTACTGTGCAGGCTTTTCATTATTCATAGCAAGGCCGCCCTTTGTTTTCAAGCATCACAGATGTGGAACATAGTAAAAAAAAAAAAAAAAAAAAAGGGAAGTAAATCCATCTGAAACAAAAAAAAATACCCTTCATTTAGCGGCAGTTCTTGTAAATGCAGTCATTATTGCACGAAATGGCCTTTTTTCCATTTTTTATTAAAGCTTGTCTGCTGTTTCGGAAAGACACAACTGCAGTAAAAATATTCAGGGATGACTTTGAGCACATGCAGAGACGTTTCCTTTACTTTCTTCGACTGCTCTTTGTTCTCACACAGCTGAGGAGAGGGAGAGGCTGTTGTGCACATGCATGTACATGAATACGCATAGGCAGAGATGCAGTAAAGCAGGGCATGCTTAGACTGTCACAATCACACAAATGTAAAGTAACAGAAGGTGTGGGGTATCCATACTTCCTATAATACTATGTTATATCTGTATGATAAAATGACATCTCTACGATGCCCTCAATAATCACCCTGCTGACTCACACTCACCTATCTACCTCATTTAAAATATCAATGCAACATTGAAATACTATATGCCACAACTGTCTGTCTTTACAGAAACGGATTAGTAGGATGTTCATGCAATCAGTTGGGTGTTTGGAAGCCAGTTCTTGGTTCTTCTTATGTATAAGTTCTTTTTTTCCATAATGTTCAATGCTTGTTTCTACGATTCTAACAGACGTGCAGTCGTATATGTTGTGTCTCAGATACTTTACTGAGGCTGAAACTGAGGCTCAGGTTGGGAGCAACATTGAAGAACAATATTACCACTCTAGCCATACATACATGAACAATTTGGCCACTTATAATGTCCAGGGATTCTAATATCTGAAAATACCTGAACAAAATATTATTGGGCAGTCCAGTTTAGATTTTTTTTTTACATATATTTTGTATTTCTGACTAAATGGTCCCCAATTATTTCATACTTTTTTAACTGACATAATTTAAGAGATAGTGAAACAATTCCTGAGGACTTCTTCTCTCCTCATTTAAATGTGAAATATATATGTTTTTGATTCTTTTATAATTTATTTATAGTATATTTATTTGATTATTCCCGTGTGTTCATGGACAAATGTTACTATTTATCCATATTTTTTTTTTGAATGGGAACAATATATGGACGTTGAGAAGATGTCGAAATCCATGGATTGCCCCCTTCGGCATGTATGCCTGTGTTGTGTCTCTGAACAGATGTCTCTATTGCTCGATTGCACACTTGATAAAGGAAATAAAACAAATTAAAAAAAGAAGAAATACTATATGCCATGTCTGCTTTTCAAACTCTAATTACCTGGTAATGCTAACAGAGGAATATAATGATATAACGTTTTAGAATATAATGAGTTGAAGCAAAACAGTGAAGCTGTACTTGGGTTGTTTTTTCTTTTTGCCTTGTATTGTAATGCCAGTATGTACAGTACAGGTAACCATCTTGATGGACCACTAACCTGGCATCTCTTCTGAGAGCCATGCATCCAACGGGTTACATCACCCCCTGGCCAAAGCTTGGTTTACAACGCACCTCATATGGTTTGCTTAATGATGCAGCACCTTGCTTACTTTACAGACTTGGCCCCGGAACAAACGCTGCCAGGTTTGAAAGGCCTTTCAGTCACTGCTGAGGGCTCTTTTTTTTCATCGCAGTTTGACGGACAGCGGTGTCACAGTACATTTGCGTCCCTCAATGGGTGAAGGAGCCAGAGTGTTTCTACTTGTGTAGACTTTAACACTTGCTCTGACCTCATTCTATAGCTGGGTGGCCTCGGCCTGAATAGGACTATACAAAGAGGATGGAACGTAGAGAAGGCCAGCAGGAGGAAAGAAGACCAAACTAAATCTGAGCGAATTCAGGTTGTGTGCAGAGTTTCCAAGAGTGCTTACAGTAGCACAATGAGCTTCTGACTTCATTTGTGTGTGTGTTTTCGTGCACAAGGGCACAGTTATGTTTACGTGCTGCTGCTGCAATGTGTGTGTTAAAGCCTGCACCCACATCACACTCCATTCCTCTCCCTCCTTAGAGGCTAAATGAAGTGTGACAGGGCATTAATGTAGGACCACAGCTCTGGGTCTCTCTGCGAGGGAGATGGAGGCGAAAGGGGGTTGGGGCGGTTGAATGGAAAGTGTGTGTCTGTCTATGTGTGGGTGGGAGGGTTTGATTAGTAGCAAGAAGGTGCTGATGGCTTGTGACAGTGGCCAGGGTGTGGGTCTGTGGCTAAACACCTTTCTTTCAAGACCTGGCTGGAGGTGAGGGGGATTAGAGAAACATCCCAGACACCAAAGAGGCCTGATCGCTAAAAACACCAAACCATTGTGATTTTGGGCTACATAAATGAAATTGTGGGTGCTGAAATTTATCAATACAGTACTGGCACTTATTTTTGTTCCACTTCAAGCACTGGGTTTGTGTATGGAAAACAAGAAGAAGACATGTTTGCACTTTTTTTTTTTTTTTTTTCTTGGTACAGAAAGCGCTGTCTCAACTGCATTTTGTGCTGATAATGAAACGTGGGTTTGTTCCCATAATGACTAACAGCGGTAGCTGCCTCTATCAGCAAACAGTCCTGAGGTACAACTCCAAACTCCACAACACAGCCAGTGTGCTCCCATCAGGGGAAACAGCCGCTGCCTATTTCACCCCCATTTTCATTTTGCTGTTGTTGTAAACTGTCAGCAATGCATCGTGAAAACTCCAGTCTGCTCACAAATTAAACATTGTTCCCTGATGTGTGACACTGTCAAAACTTTTTCCCCAACTTCAGAAAGACCTCCATTCCAGTCCTCTAGTGAGAAGCGAGCTGTGGCGTTTCCTCTAAAGTGAATACCTTCAGGCTGTATGTTGAAGTTACTCCCCATTAGGGCTGTGTATTAACAAAAATCTGGCGATACGATACATGTCATGATACAGGGGTTACGATTCAATATATGACGATATATTGCGATACTGTAAGCAATGTGATATATTGCGATTTTTTTTAAATCAAATTTTAGGAAAACTGTCATAGTATAAAGAACAAACCGCCTTTTTTATGCAATCAGAACAGTGGGATCTGCGTTTATCACAGTCCAAGTAACATCCAACATCATACATCGATACTGTGTTTTTGATATTCGATGCAGTAACATAAAGCGTAATATCCCAATATTCAATATTTTCTTACACCCCTACTCCCCATTCAATTCAGAATAAAAAGACACTGGCATTTGAAGCTGGGAAGCATGTGTGAGGTACAGATAGAAGCACTGACAGGCAGAAAGAAAGAGTTTTATTCTTTATTATTATATTGTTACAACCCTGCTAACCCCAATTAATGTTTCTCCCGTAAGAGACGACGTCGGAGAGACAGACTGAGATGATCTCATGAGGGGGAGATGAGCTCAGCGTTGACACATCGTGTCTCGCTTCAGCAGACTAGTAATGAAGCGTCACGGCCAGAAAGCACCAAACTCAATTTGCTATGTTAATGCTCCGTTTGGTTGCGCCGAGTAATGTATTTACACAGCCCTCTGGTCTCGGCACCTCGGCCTGCTAGACTGGACACTAAGTATGGTGCTTTCAGGTATAAAAGTATAAACACTAGAAAACAATTTAACATAGAAATGAGACAATCTAGATGATTTCTAATGTCTAATTAGAATCAATTCAGGGCAAACACTTCCCATCTACAACTGGTATTGATCTACAATCAATATGTAATCAATCAAACTGCAGCTTCATATCCAAAGATCAGTGTAAACCTAGCTTGGAGGCTCTTTGGGATGGAGTACAGGTGATATTTTTGTTTCAATCCAGCCGAGGTTTGCTCTATTTAAACTGTTGATGTTGATAAGCTATTTTTATTCAGCTTTGTAATTTCCATAATATTTCCCTCTGGCTTTGGCTGGTGGTATTGTAATAACCTTGTTCATTTCCAGGGGAGTGCACACTGCCCTGTGAAATAACATCAACGCTACCTAATGATAAGTTGCAGTAAGAGCACGCAGTCTCCTCGATGAGTCAGCGGAATTGGAAACCTGCTCGATAACAAACCAAATAACATTTGCCAGTTCTTTACACATTTACACATGAGGGTTTGGGCTTGAACCCCAGTTGTTGGGAACAGGGAAAAACACTGTGTATAACAATGTACGTGGATAAATAATGTATTTCCCTCAAGTAATTAGAGCGGCTCCCCAAATACATTTACCCAAATTACACCCTGAGAGTATTTCCACTGTGTTTAATGTTGCATTCATTACTCGTTACGCTCTGCTCCACTTACCCAAGTCATCTTTAACTCTCATTTACAAAACAATCTCAGGCATTGCTCAGTTGTTAACAGTTGGGATTCGTTAATGACGTTTGGTTTTCGACTTTGTTTTGTTGAGTGTACAAAGTGTGCTTACAGGTATGAGGCGGAGGGACGAGAGAGCTGGCAATGGACATTTATGACAGAGCAAAAACCAAAAAAATGGCAAACAGCAACATCAGGAGAGGATGGGGGGGGGGGGGGGGATTATGATAATGCCGAGGCAACAGCTGTTCAGCTGTGGCGAGCAGCTGTATCCACTGAAGAGGATGAAGCCTGAGCCAGGACAGGAGCTCCTGTCCATGCTACCGTTAACAGTAAAGGTAGCCAGGACGGACACACAAAGAAAACAGAGCTGCATGCAAATGTGTGTTGAAAGTAAACAAGGTGATAATTGAATATATTAAGCTCAGATGCATTATAATAACGTCAAGGAAGCTCTGCGTATACGTGTCAAATCTCAAAACTCTTATAAAAAGGGAGCTAATTTTACTCATAAAAGATCGATTTAGTAATCATGGGGAGTTCTATAATCGGCCTGGGAAAACAGTAGTATAATGTCTAATGTGTCCCTGCAGGAGCAATGTCATGTTTAACAAAAATAACCCCCTGATGATGTCATAGTGATGTCATCAGGGTTATGTTGGCTTAAACTTGGATACTAGCATACATAATGGGGCCGTGGATTCTGAAAGATGTAGGCGTATACCATAGCAGAATTCTTGGAGCTTCAGAAAATCTGTGCTGCATTGATTATTTTATATTAAATATGTCTCCTGTGAATAAAACTGTATGGAATTGCAATACTAAATCACAGAAAAAAAAAAACAGTTCCTTTTATATTTTATAGTTTTCTATTTGTTAGCACAGTCTCAAAAATAGTTACATTTCTTTATTAAGTTAGTAGGATAGAAATGTATTTTCTAAAAGACAGGGTTGGATAGCCACACTTAAGCTTAGCTAAAAGCTAAATTGTTCTTTTTTTCTTCGGTTTCTTATAATTGAAAAATCATTTTTTGACTGCCAGTAATTTATATTTAATTTAATCAACAATGTGTTTACGCAGTCCGTTTCTCAAAAGCATCTTTATGCACTCATCCGTCAGTCTATTGTTTCCTACTGAAGATGTAAATATGTAAAAACAGCTCTCAAATATTATATCATCCTTAAAACAGGCTCAGAGATACAGCCCTTGGCTAAACAGACAATAGCTGTTCTAGAGGGATCAATGAATCGTTGGCTTTTGTCTTTTCATGGGATTTGTTGACAGTAAGAAAAATACAAAATATCCTATAATAATAATGTCTTGCATGAAATGTATCAGCTTATTATTCACAAAAATACATCTTTATCCAGCTAAATATTATAACTAGCTTATTAAACTGGATTATTTAACTATAACATTTGCATGGTCAACTTTGCTAAGAGGCTAGAATCCATTTGAAACTTAATAGAGTAGAATTATTTAACAGAATAAGTATGGGTACATTTTTATTCATCTCTGTTTTAATAATCATGAAATGATGCCCAAGGATAAAAGTATGAATGACCACAACGTCCTAGATTATATGTTTTACTCTTGAAGGAAAAAGTGAGAGTTTCCATTTTTTTTATACCCGTGTTTATTTGGTCTTTTTCTTTACTGGAAAAAAATATTATACAATGATGTCATGGTGTAACCAGATGTAAACAGACAGAAACGGTTTCATGCAAAGTAAACGAAGATGCTTCAGTTCACCAAGGTGGTGTCTTACCATAGTATTACCATAGTTCCACTTGTGCCTCTCTCTCTCCACCCCATTTATATTTTCTCATCTAACATTCCTGTCTGGAAAGATTTTATTGAGGCTTAAGGAACACAATAGAACATCTGTCCAGCTGAAAGGAGGAGAGGCGTCCCCAGCCAGTTATCCATCTACTTAGTCCACCTTTCTTCTTGTGATTCTGACTTTCAGATGGGACACTGCCAGTGTCTGTTATTCATCAGCCTGCATGAAAGAGATAGAAACATTACAGATCGTCGCTCTATTTCTTTGTTCAATGGCGTCTACTTTCTGATGCTTCTGACTCTCTTCAGCACCTAGACAGGGCCTACACGCTTGGGAGAGGTTTCAATCTACAACCCTGACCACTAGATTTTGCTAAATCATTCACACTGTTTCTTTTAAATGGGGCTTTTTATCATGTCTTTATGTAATTAGTAGTCACACTACTTGTTTCAGCAGGCTTGCATAAATATCGCAAAATTCTGTGCTTGCTTTTATTAAGACTTGTGATCTATAAAGCCGCTATAATGAATATTTTTATTTTGGCAATGACTATGTGAAAGGTGTTGCTCATAGTGAAAAACCTTTATTTGGGCCGTGTTGAGCCCTTGTTTGATTGTCCATGTACCCTCTTTTTATTCTGATATTGCTACTTTTGTACTACTTTGCCCTTACTTATAAAGAAAAAGTTATAGTAGTTATTATCTCCGACAAGCGTAGCCTGAGGAGATTATGTGTTCAGATGGTATGTGTGCATCTGTCTGTCTGTCCGCAGCTAATCTCATACACTACTGGACCATCAGCCCAACATTTTTGGTGCAGATTTATGACTGTAGCTTTCACTCAAGGGACTCTCGGTATAGGCCGCAAGTGTTCAACAACTGCTTCAGTTTAGAATCTGTTTCATTTTGAAATGGAAAGTGTTGAGTTCAAAATAAATATACATTTTTTTTTGTTCATGTCTGTGACATATTCTACAGATATGGACATTTAAATTGCAGTAATGTTGGTGGAATGATGTCAATATAAGGTCAAAAGATAATTTTCACTGTCCATTTTTTCGTATCTGTTGCGTGAGATGGGCGAGTGTAAAATGTGTCTGATACGCTTGCGGTCTAGACGGTGGGGCAATTGTGGTTTGTATCCATTCAATCAAACATTACAGCAGTGATCGTTGCAGACACACCTGGCAGAGATCTGCACTCTACTGAGTTTGCTTTTCTGGAGAGATCAGAGAAGTCCATCATGCATATAGTGATGAAGACAAACCTGCCTAGCCTCCAGTTTCTCCGTTTGCATTGGAGAATTACAGTATAGCCTACATGTCTATGAAAGGTCATGGAACTCATCAGGTTTCCCCTTGAAGACCAGCACTGATTACTCAGAGCCAGGTTAAGTTGGGTTCGTTGTCCCAGCAGCCCCGGCAGACCTCATTGCCTCGTCCACAGTAAGCCGCTCAGATCAATGGACAGATTTGGGGGCCAGAAGGCTGGTCTCAATCCCTGAGCTTCATCGATTACCATCCCCGTTGCAGCCTTCACACCCCCAATCTCCCTGTCCTACTTTATTTCTAATGCCTCACTCTTGTTTCTGTCCTCCATCAATCTCTAGTTCTTCCCTTTTTCCTTCATCTTTCTCAGTCGTTCTCTAACTGTAATTCTTCTTCCCTCTCTTTGTTTCATGCTGCATCTTTCCTCCAACCTATCCATTCTCAACTCTTTTCTCCTTTCAGCTCTTTTTCTTTGTCTCTTTGTCTTCTGGTCTCTAGCCATTTTCCTTTTATCTCCCCCCGTCTCCCACTATATCCCATATCTCTCTTTATCACTTCTTCTCGCTCACCCTACCCTCTCTGCGTCAGTCCCAAAGGCCTCGGGCTCCCAGCAGTGGATTATCACACATCTAAGGAACTCAGCTCTCTCAGTCCTGTTGGTCCAATTAGTTGTCAGATTGAGCATCGTCAATCTACTGACGTCTCCACGGGGCAAAATCATCCTCGCAATTCCACGCTTAGGAATAGGCCTATATGTTTGCGTGGATAAATACGTCGTAGTTAAATGTGTGATGATGATACCCTTTTCGGATTGCAGTGGAATTACAGTAATGTGTGTTACCAAAGATAGCCTGTTGTTGTTGATGCACCCTATAATTTAAGGGAATCGGGGAAGGATGCACGTGCATTTGTGTGAACATTGCCAGTTCTATCTGTTTCAGTCTCTTCCTAAGGAAACAGGCCTCCAATTTGATCAGAGACCAATTATAGCAATTGCTCAGATATTCACAGAGGAAGCTAGAAAAGACGCAGAAAACCACAGAGACTTAAAGAAGCGTGGAGATCAAAAAGAGAAGCCACAAAGGACCCGTTCGACACGAAAGAGGGAGAGGAAATGACAAAAAATGGGTGAGGTAAAATTCGGAAAGTAAGGTGTGTGTATAGGTTTTTGGTACAAAAGGAGATTTAGAAATGACGGACACTTTGAGATCAAACATTAACCAAACAAGCACACAGTTCCCTTTATTTAATATTGTAGCAGGGCAACTCATATTGAAACATCTGTTGTCCCCATTTCACAAAATGATGCAGGTTTAAGGGATGGATGATTAAATTCTGCTGGTACAATATGGTCATGACAACATTTTACTCACAATCTCTGTTGTTATAGATATGGGAAATATGGAATCATGGAGTCATTCTTTAATTGGGAGTACATTTCATGTCCACTGATGATAATGATATTTTTTCTAACCATTTTCTTCAAAATATCATATTTTACAGATGAAGGGAAAGTATATCATAAAATCAGTAAAAACATTTTGTGCACACTGTGTTTCATTTAGCTTGAAATTGTCATTATGTTCCTAAATTCACAGGTTTTACAATATCCATTTTTGTTGTGGGTCTTGGCCTCAAAATAATGATTAAAAAACATTAAAGTTAGCATTAGGCTTATCTATTTATTTTAAAATTCTAAATACTTTAGAAAAAGGCATTTTATGAAAATGAGTTTCAAATTTAAATCAACTTTCAAATATCAGTTTATTAATGTCTGCAAACGTTCTAGTCTACTATGTTACTAACAAAACACCACCCTCCAACAAAAAAATGGTTTGTCCCAAAACCATGTGATCAGCATCACAGAATTTAATATCTAGTCATGTCTATATGGTACCCAAAATATGCGAAAACTTGCAAAAGCTCTAGCGAGACTTGATGCCTGACGGCCTATCCTAACCTTAGCCATTTGGTGGATTGTATGATTGAACCCTCTATCAGTAACAAGGAACAAATAGACATATTGCCAATGGACACAATTAGAAACTCTTCAGATATTGAATGTGAAAGGTAGCAAAGAATAACAAAGTTGAAATAATTTCCCTAACACCTGCCACAGTTCATCTGGTATCCAGATGTGCTTCCATTCCACCTGAGTATATGGACTCTTGTGAGTTAGGTCAGCAGCTTTCAGCAAAAGGCAAGCAGAAGCAAAGGTCCATGTAATTGCCCTCCTCTCTTCTCTGCCTGAGCAGTTTAATGAATGGTGGCAATCTCAAGCTACTGTTAAATGGTAACGAGTGTGCGGGTCACTGGCTGGCCTCAGATAAAGAGCATGGTCAAGGTCCAACACTAAAATGACTTCAACCAGATGTGACTAGTCAGTGGCGGCTGGTGTCCTGAACCATTAGCGCAGCCATTGAACAGGAAGGATGAGGGTAATGGCTAACTATTTGAATGGATGAAGCACTTTATTTTATACAAGCGTGTCTCTCTGCCTGAGCAAACAAGGACAGGAAATTACCCAAAAACATAGTTTCTTACTTAACTGTAGTGATGAACAGCCATGCAAATAGTTTTGATCTTATGTCCATGTTACAAGTGAAGAAATATAAATGTGTAATCATACGGACACAACACATTGTGACTATTTCTTTGATAGAAAGTAGTTGTTGCTACTGAAAACTGCCAGGCACAAATTTCCTGGAAAGTAATGTGGATCTTCATTTAATAAAAAAAAAAAAAAAAAAAAAGCTGCAGTGGGTAAAAATGGAGCAAATACGATTTAAAAAATATATTTTTACAAAACGGTCGCTATATCCTGACAGTTGTGCATGAGAAAGGTAATCTGAAAAGAATTATGTCCTCTGGTGCTCCTAATCTCATCTGCAAGATTTCACAGGCCGGAGGAAAACAACCAATCAGAGCCGAGCTGCAGTCTGCCGTGTCTGAGCAGCTGTCAATCACTTGCAAACTCCGACCAAACGGTCAAACTAGGCAGGGCTGATCAAATATGAATCAATATTCTGTTACTGTAATGTCTATTTCTCTTCTCAAATGTTTTCAGAAACCTCTTGTAATGTACTGTTTAGCTGTAAAATGAGAAAGTTTGTGACCTGGCAGCCATGTTGAGATCAGTTGAGGAAATACCAAGCACCGCCCACCAGTCGGAGCACAGCCAATAGGAACGCTCTCTCTGAAATGACCTGCGATTGGCCAAAGTCTCCCGTCACGGGCTCGATTTTTTTAAGCCTGAAAACAGAGCCATGAGGAGGTGCAGAAGTTAAGTTATCTCTCAGAACACTTGAATTACAATATGCTGAAAGATTATTATGGAATTTTTGCTCACTGATGCCAAAAATATACCGCCTACTGCAGGTTTAAAAATCCATTCAATTGAAGCCTGGACAACTAAACCCACAGCTATTTGCATGACTGCTTACCACAATAGATATTTGAGAAACATTTTTTTTTGTAGTTTGGGTTAACTATCCCATTAAGGGATACATTTACAAACCAAAATTGCCATAATGGCTAAAACAAAGCCAGCAACTAATAAATGCATCACTAAATATTAAGTCAGCTGTCAATATATATGCATTTATATACATTCACAAGTAAATCTCTTGCTTCAGAAATGCGAGCTGCTCTGGCAAAAAATAGACCCGCATGTATCTTCACTGTACTCTACTATTTGCGTTAACGCGACATCAAATTTCTTCATACAAATTTGCAATTTGTAATCTTGAATAGGTTGATTCGTGTTCTCATATTAGTTAATTTGTACACTCTAAATTTATAATTTGAATATTTTGTAGGTCTAAATCTGTAGTTGATGCTCTGAATGATTTAATTCACATTCTTAAGTTAGTTAACTCACTAACACAAACTAATAGTTTGAGTCACTGTTATCCTTGTCCTCTCAATAATAGCTTTGGCTACTATTAGTGCAAATATACAGTGAAAGTTGTCAGGCAATGGACATATATTTTAAATGAGCCATGGTTTTTGACCAGCAAATGTGGAGATGCATGTTTTGTCCATCATTGATTAAAGCGGCCGCATCTGAGGGAGTATTTGCATCGCATTTCGTTGGCTAGCTAGCTACGCTATAGTCTCCCCAGCAAACACTTCTATCTATAATCACAATGTTAACATGTCAAGTCAGGTCGATTTTATTTGTATAGCCCAAATTTGCCTAAGGGCGCTTTACAATCTGTACAGGATATGACACCCTCTGTCCTCTACAGTACGCTCCTCTCATTGCATAAGGAAAAGCTATCCCCAAAAAAACCTTTTCACAGGGAAAAAGAAAAAATGGAAGAAACCTCTGCAACATCAGGTTTCCAAGGTTTCTGCCGGACAGCGATGAGGTTGGTTTTATGATATTACAGATATGTGTGGATATAAACAATACTGTTTTATCTTGCATCATCCTGTTAATATAATGAAGATGTTAGTGTCATTTGTGGGTCATTAAACTCAATGGTTAAATTAATATATTGATTATTGTTTCAAGAGAAAAAAAATACTAATTTGTTTGCACAAGTTAATGAATTGAGAAAACAAATTGGTGTGCGTCGGTGAAAAAATATAACCTGTTTAAATCACATCACAGTTTTTGAGGAAAGCTGCTGTAAACCCAGTAATTCTGGGCCTCAATAATCACAATAAAACCTGGTGGGATTACTCTATATGCTGACGATATAACCTGCTCTATTTCCTTTTTTATGATTTGAAATCTAAACTTTTAGGCTTCAACTTATTGTCTGAAGATTAATTACTGTGAAACTTATTCTTAATAGAGTTCCCCTCTGATCCTATCCAGTAATTGTCTTTACACATTGCTTCGATGGCAACAGGGCAGTTTTCCTGCTCCGTGTAGAGACAGCAGAGGTAAAACCAAACTGCTGGGTAGACCAACCCAGTGTCCAAATGACTTCACCACACACCCATCCCTGTGGTTTAGCAGTGATGAGTAATACAGACCATTAAAAGCAAGGCTCCCTGCAAAACAAAACAACAGTGCTCCCATTATGGCCGTGATGATGTGGAAAGCCCTGCGCTTTACCTGATCAACCCGCTCCCCTCCCACTTCCCCCGGCCGTGGACGATTCAGAACACAGAGAACAGAAAGGCTGCAGAAAGATATGACAATTATAGAGAAGACCAATGAGGACATAAATGGGATCTCAGGTTTGTACAGAACTGCTACAACACTCCATCCGAAGCACAGCAGCCAAACAAATACGATGCTGATTTTTTGTATCTTGTCCCCTCCTGAATGTCTCCATCCCAGGTAGATGACGGGGTGAACAACAGCCAGGTATCGTTCCATACAGGTCAGGATGTGAAAGCCCATCTGTCCAAGGCGACCTATAGAAACCCCATAAGTCCCTACTTTCAGCAACTCTGGGAGACCAGTGTATTCGCCACAAATGAAGGCTATCCACCCAAATACATAGATCAGCTCTATAGCAGCCATGTGGAAGGTGAAGATGTCGGAGTGGCTCGTTGTCGCAAAGGAGTGCTGCTGCCTCCATCGTTGGTAACCCAGGTAGAAGACGTGGATGTAGAGAGGGACGAGGAGCAACATCTTAGTGACCAGGGAGGCAATGAGGATGTATTCTGCATTTCTTGAGTGTAAGCAGGGGTAAGAGTAGTTGACCGACATATTGGTGTATTGCTTTTACGGAGAAAAAGGGGAAAGAAGGAACAGAAATGAATTTACTGAGACAATCAGAAAACATTCACCTTCATTTCAAAGATGGTTAAAGTGATTTAAAACTACAACACATTATTTTAGCTATTCATTGTACACTCATTTTGTGACTGCAGCAGCCCCAATTCCCTATCCCCTGCTTTTTGCCCTGCTTCGCCTCTGCCCTGCCCACAGGCCGTCCACCTGAGATTCACTGTTATGAGAAAATATCTTCTATATCTCAAGTTTCATGTTAAATTGTTGTTATTCCGCCCCTGTCACTCCCTTCCCTTGCCAAATAGTACTATAATTCAAGTTATTATTATGAAGTAAACTTAAGTAAAGTTCTAGTATATATCCCAAGTATACGTTATGTAGTAAGTATACTAATATCAGTGTGCTATTAGTATACTTCTAAGTGTACTACTGCAATACTTCTTGGGACTAAATTGGCCCATTTTTTAGTTTCTAAAAGTATACTTTAAGTGTAAGAATAGTATTCTTTGAGTGCACAACTAGTTTACATCTAAGTTGTATTTTGTAAAGCATGCTATACTATAATGTGAACTATACTACAAGTTAACTTATAGGTATACTGTTAGTTTAGTAGTTCCATAGTGTAGCCCACGTTTTAGTTTATGAAAGTACACTTAAAGTATACTCACAGTGAAGTACTAGTTTAATAGTTTTTACTGCAAGTATACATGCAAGTTTTCTTTAAGTGAACTTATAGCACTTAGCCAAATATACTTTTCTGCAAACTTTTCAGTATAAGCCAAGTATACTTGGACTTTTCTGTATACTTGTCGGCATAAGCTAAGTATACATAAGTATAATTTTGTTAAGTATATCTCTGAAGAGACTTGCTCCTTTTGCTATTTGACTTCATGTTATATGTTGAAAATTAGTAAAAAATTAGTTTCTCGCATGCCTTCACGGTTAACAGAATATAAAAACTTAAAACATTCTTGATGAATTGAAGTAAATTCATATCAAAACATACATTTACAAACTCTCACACACTCTAATAGGCTACTCTAACAAAAAGTAAGCATAAGCCAAATATACTTTTCTCTACACTTACATAAAAGTAGTATACTAATAGCACACTTGAATAAACTTGCTTTTGATCAGGGTTGTTGAGTTTTAAGTTCATAACAATTACAAAAATGGTAATGGTGAGTGATATTTTTTACAAACATGGACACAGTGTTGGGTAATATCCATGGAACAGCAGTCATTTAATAATATTAACTGAAAATTGTTGTGTAATGAAAGGACACCCACCTTGTCAGCAATTGTTTCTGATCTTCAGCGCGTCCAAACCCACTGACTGCTGTTTCCTAGTACCTGATGCTAACTTATATTAATGCTTCTGTGTGTATTAATGGCACGCGTGTATAACAGACAGCAGCAGGACTGTGGGGTATTTTTGCATATTGGCAACCAAACACTGAACTTCGTGTCACTCTGTTATTAGGCAGGCAAATTCTCTTTTCCCGGTATTTTTCCACAGTGAGGTCAGTTCGTAGGGTCGGCCACTGATAAGCATCACTGGTAAGCATCACTGGTAGTGATCCAGAGTCTTGCTTGAAGATATTTCAGTTGTACAGAGTTTGAAATGGAATAACTGGTTTGATTTGTGGGATTTTGTGTTGTCTTAATGCGGGAGATGTACATTTAAAATGAATGTATTTTTCTTTTAGATGACTTTTGACAGGATTCAAATGGCCTGCAAACAAAGACTGGTGTTTATTCAAATTAAATGTTGAACTGAAGCCTCTGTGTGTACAGACAGTTTGGAGGAAATGTTCTGTCAGGTACTTCATAATGACCACGCATACAAACAGTTGTGTTCTACAAATAAAGCTTTTATTACAATTGTAGTAGAGTGTGACCACGGCCAGGTTTGACTTAATCATCATAATTTTTCCACTTTCGTTTATGAGTTATTGATCCGGGGAGTTCAAATATGTCAATATTTTTCCATCTTTAGTGAACTAGTTCAGTTCCGCATTACTCTTCCACGATGAAAAAGTGAATAAACTCTTCATCTGTAGAACGGTGTTGAATATGTTTACCAGTATTATTTGGGCCTGTGGTACACACAATTCACCAGGGTGTTAATTATCTCCTCATTATTTAGGATGGCTGATACTAGATTTCGTGCTGACTCGCTCATAGTGACACACACGTCTAGCAGCACCAAGATCTGTATGGATAATGACCTAAAACACAAGACGGCAGCAGCGCCGTGATGACGTCAGATTTCATTCCATATTCTCAGAGTTTCATTCAATATATTCAGAATTTCATACAATATTCTCACATTTCACATTTTATATATATATATATAATAATTTCCTGAACGGAATTCCATAGTTTATATATATGTGTTTGTATATACTGTATATAGTATCATAATGGAGGAAAGAGCCAAGAGCCGAGAGACGTGAGATGTAAGCGAGACGGTTCAGTGACACAAACGGTGGACACTGACTACAATAGCAAGTTGCGTCCAGGGGATAGTGAGACACATGTAACTGCAACATCTCTGGTTTGAATCCAGCCAGGGACCTTTGTTGCATGTCAAAAAGTAAAAGTCCAAAATAATCACAATGGTCAAGGTTACAGATTACACAACAAAGTGAAATGCTTTATGCACTGGAGTGTGTGCATCTCCATCATTGTGTGCGTGTTTTCGTATGTGTGTGTGTGTGCAAGAGAGAGAGAGAGTAATAGAGAGAGATCGCCCTGTCCTACTCACACACACACATATAGATGCCATCAAAGTCTCATTCCCCAAATTTAATCGTCATGGAATTTATATAAATTTGGACTTCATCTTTTTTTTTTTTTGGAAAATAGACAAAAATGAGTTCTTCCCATTTATTACAGACCGTGATGAATTGTTAATGTGTGTGTGGTCTGTTTCTGGAGAATGCGAAGCGCCTGGAGGGATGAGGAGGGGGGGTGTCATACACATGTACTTGTACATTTCACTGTTTTTGCTTTAAAAATGAATGAGTGCATTCTTTCTCGAGAGTCTCTGAGTCTGTCTGTCTTTATTTCCCCCAGTCTCTTTCTTTCTTTAACGCCGTCTCCTCAATAGCTGGTTGATGGCACACAGTCGATGGGAATGTCTCAGGGACAAACAGTGGTTGTCAAACTGGAGTTTGCAAAGAGCTCGGCTATGAGCTCGTCTCTCAATGGGGTCTCTTGTAGCTCTTGTATGAAGTCATCCGTGAGTCCTGACCACCCTGTTGACTTTTCCCCAATAAAAGCCATTAGGCCCATTGTCCACCGGCTTACAAACAAGAAACCCACAGTGGCTGATTATGTGGTTGTGGTATTTCAAGGCGGCTACAATAGAGCAATATACTTCCTCTACAACAGTTTGATTAGGTCAGCAAGTTCATCACAAACTTCCTGGCAATTTGTTATCTAAATCAACAGAGGACACAGAGACTTCTTTTCTTTTCATTTTTTATTAAAAAATTAGATTTTGTTAGCTTTAGTTACACATGTTTTACGATACTTGTTGACTTAAAGCTGCAGTAGGCAGAATATTTTTGGCAACATTGGGCAAAAAGTCCATAGTAACCTTTCAGCATATTGTAATTCAAGTGTTCTGAGAGAAAACTAGACTTCTGCACCTCCTCATGGCTCTGTTTTCAGGCTTTAGAAAATATAGCCCGTGACGGGAGACTTTGGCTAATCACAGGTCATTTCATTGAGAGAGAGCGTTCCTATTGGCTGTTTGCAAATTTCTCTCCTTCAGATGTTTGAAGAGAGAAATAGACATTACAGTAACAGAATATTGATTCATATTTGATCAGCGCTGCCTAGTTTGACCGTTTGATTGGAGTTTGCGAGTGATTGACAGCTGCTTATAGATGGCAGACTCCAGCTCGGCTCTGATTGGTTGTTTTCCTCCAGTCTGTGAAATCTTGCAGATGCCATTAGGAGCACCGGAGGACACAGAGGCACATGATTTTTTCAGATTACCAGCCTCATGCACTACTGTCACAATATATGTTTTATAAAAACAACTTTTTTTTAATCATATTTGCTTCATTTCTACTCACTGCTGCTTTAAGTGAGGACCTGTGATATATTTGTGTTGAATTACAACTTAATGGCATGGCATTGCATTTCCTAAAAAAAAGAGGGGATTTTTTTCTTACCACTCTGGTTGGATCCTCAGTCCGTGCCAATTTTGCCCTTTAGTCCAATGAGCTGTAGGTAGAAGCTGCCAAGTTCAGTAGTCTTAACACACTGCTCCGTACACTAGAGGCAATAGAGGAATCTGGCTTCCGTGCTGTTCAGCAGTTTTGTCAATGTGGCTAGGTTTGATGCTGCCAAATAAACGCTCTCTCTGCCTCCTGCCAGTAGTGATTTATGGCCGAATACATCCTTGCCCTGTCCACTTTATCCCCAAAGAAAAATAATTTTCCAATTGAGCAGAACTTAGGCCTTGAAGACAGACTCAACGTGGGGATAGACAGACAGAATATTTTATTGGCATCGGCATTTGGATGAATGATGCATACCTCAATCTCACGGGGGCCGATGAACTGATAGACTTTAGAGGCAGTTTCTTTCCTTTTCTCCTTTTTAAAATGTACAAGAACAGAGGATGCCATTTGATGTGTAACACTTTTAGAAAGCTATAATTATAGATTTATATTGCAGACAGGGCTTCCTTGTAACCAGCAGGGTAAATGTAGTTTGTGTCAGAGGAAGGATGCCAGCTGTTAGAGGCTGTGTAGTGTATTACATTTTTATGCGGAGCTGCTTTTCAGGGACATGGCACATGCTCTATGGATTGACACGATATAATGCAACGACTGGCTGACCCAGACAAACAAGTGATGTGTTGTTCTGCTGCATATCTCCAATATTTCAAAAGTCAAGTCAGGTAGTGTAGGAGGAGGAAGAAGGATAGATGGAAAGGGAAAATTTGCCGATTTCAACCGGCTCTGTCTCACAAACTCCGCAGGTCGTTTCGTGTCATCCGGCAGACCTCAGCCACATTGTTATGTGAATGAGAACAAAGTTTGTTTCTAACAAAGTTAGCTACTACGATCCACAAACGGTGAGGTGCGGTTTATGACCAGTGTGGCTATGTATAGTCGCTCAAAGTCTCATTTGATTAGATGGATTTTTGTTAAAAGTCCCTGAGTTCAGGATGAGTCATCAAACATCTGAAACTTTGCAGAAGAGAAAAGACAGGTGTAAAAATACACTGATGCTGATTCTTTTTGACATATATTTATCATATAACAAGAGATAACAATGAACAATTAAAACACAGGGGCACAGGATTAAAACTGGGGAAAATGTATTTTTCATTTCACCGGGTCTTTAAAGCTGAAGAAAAACCAAGATTGGGTTGGTGGAGGCATAAGTATTAAGTGTGCAGCGTAGTAGATCTAATCTTTCAGTTCGAGGGACCAGTGCTGTTACTGCCTGCGCAGTACGAGTGTCAAGCTTTGCACCAGTATCTCATTAGGTGAAGGACAGCTGTGCAGAGGCGGACAGCCTGTTTCCTGAAACACCAGTTTAGTCATAGTAGGCCAACGACCAATGGGAACACTTGCTACATGCTGCATGACTCAGAGAGCCGCGCACGGTGGCTCGTTCGCAAATTCAGATACTGTCTAATTCCTCATCAGTAAAGAGAGTTTTTATGACAGTTAGAGGCAGAGGAGAAAAGCAGGTTGTCGGCTGTCACTGCATCTGTTAAAGCTGTTACCGAGGTCGTTATCAACCCTGGCAAGCAGCCCGCTGCTCAAGGAAATGTCCTCTGTTCCGGTTCTCTGGACTCCATAAACATCTTTGGAAGCAAAAAGCTCCACCAGGGTTGGAACTCCCAATTTTGGGGTTGCTTTGAGCCAAGTGCCTAGAGACTCCGCTGAGTGGCTTTGATGGCAGTCTGTGTTGTGGAAATTGGTCTAGAGCCTCTCAGAGCTCATTCTGTTATGTCCCTCGCTGTGGTGCTCCGCTTTAACCAAGTTTTGTGTGGGGAAAAAAACAACCTCTTTTAAGACACAGTTAAAGAGCAGCCCCGCCTCAGTGGAAAGGGCTTATAAAAAATCGCTTCAGGTTTCTTTTTGAATACTAACTGCAGCTGGATGCTACAGGCTGTGTGGCCTCACCCAGACACGAGAGGGCAATGTGAAAGCCTCGGGGCGCTACTTTATGCACAATTTGATAAGGCTAAACGTTGTAACAGGATGAAAACATAGTTCAGAAGATATCTGGGCCTGCAGCCAGGTATCTTATTAAGCCTGACAAAGAAATAAAGCAGATATTTACCTCTTGAAGATGCAGCCTAAAAATAAGAGTCATAATTGTGTACTATCGACATAGAGAATATGGTGCTACAGGCTGTGCTTGCTTTCCACATTAAGATGTATCAGGAGTGTCCTATCATTTGCAGCTTGTGTCCCTGGGAGCAGCCACCTTCAATCCGGCCAGATGTTGGCAGCTGCCTCTGGGCAGGACCCTTCGGCCAATCAATCCCCCTCTGCCTAAAGACAGGCCTGGGTTTTTCTCTTGCTCCACTACCTAGGACCTGTCAATCACACCTCCAGGCCTCACTGTGCTGCCTGACCCACTGACACTCTTGCCATGGCAACGCAACTCCCAGCAGACCTCTAGCTGTCAAGAACAGGAGTTCTCAGAAAAATATGAAAGACAAGAGTTTCTGATCCAGCGTATACACGCATGGGGGTTGTGCCCTGGACCAAAATGTCTTTGTCCTATGAATAATGCATCCCTACATTTTATTTATTTATTTTTTGTGACCCTTAACCCCCCCAAAAAAGATTTCATAATCAAATCATTCCAAGAAAAATGTGTTGAAGCTAATTTCAGGATTTTTGCCTCCACTGAGAGGCTATGGAGGAATACTTTTATACACTGTTTGTTCAGGGTAATAGCTTCTCCAAGCACCCTCGAACAATACTCTGCATAAGAATCAGCAGCAGTGCAGATGGAGTTCCCTCACAGTTGCCTGTGGTTGTAATAATTGCTTCTATCTGGGCCCGTCAGTGACAACCAGGCACTTTCATTGGACGTAAAATGACGGTGCCAGGTTGCCCCAAAGGATTACATTACAGCTTGTTTAAGCGGCTGGCGGCTGCAGAATTCTCCCTCAATACTGGACCAATTTCAAAAACTGTTGAACTGATGAAAACATGGAAAAATAGAGTCCAGAAAAAACCTGGTTGTTCATTCAACTTTCACCCCTGCATTGGCTCTACACCCACCTTCGGTTACCTACCTCCCACTTTGAGAACCACTGTACTAACCAGTCCTTTTTTCTTCAGTAGTAGCTCCAATCTTAAATGTATCTCTCTCCTCCACCTTTTGTTGCAGGTCATCCTGATCCTGACCAAGTACTACCACGCTGACTCCACCAAGGTGCTGGAGAGCTCGCTGTGGAGGTAGGCCAAACGTTTACACCGTGTTTTTTTGCTCTTGCTGGATGTCTCTATGTCGCGTCTGTCCTCCGACTCGAGCAGACCTTTCGTCAGCAGGCGGCTTCCCTTTAACAGCGAGGTCAACGTAGGTCTCGGTTATCTCTCTGCTGTGCTTCCTCAAGGAGACAAGAGTGATACGGAGCACTAGGGCGGACAAAACATCAGCAGGCAGCTATGAGTAAAGTGGGGGGGACCGGAGAGTGGGCATCTGTTTGGGCAGATAGCATATCAGCATGGCACAGGGCACCGGCGGTGCCAGGGAAAGGGGTCAAGTCTGGCTGGCAGAGCCTCCTCTATTTAGCAAGGCTGCATTTTGCCAAAACACTTCATACTTCCCTCGCTTTGAGCAGCGGAAAAGGCACTCCACTTTACAACAAGTATGTCTTGTGCTCTTACATATATTCTCCTGGAATATTAATTTCCTCTTTATTCTACATCCACCCCCCTACCAGCTCCGGAGGGACTGCTATGCAGTTGAGTCTCTGACCTTCTCCTAGATAAGGGGTGTGGAGGAAATTTAATTACATTCAAATATTCTAATAAAAACTTAAAAAATAGACAAGACAGGGCTCGTAACGCTCGCTAAAATTAGCCGTCTGGAAGGCATTCGCACATAGCAAAACGTGTCTGATGGTGGTACTTAATTCATGCCATTCACCTCACTGAGGGGCTCAATGACTTCAAAGCTTCAGCCTCTCATTAGCTCTGACTGCCTGTCTCCCTGTAGGACAGATATGAATAATGTACATAACATATTTCTCTCCTTCCCCCTGTTGATGCTTTAATTGTTGCAGTGTATTCATAATGCTGCAGATTCACCACTGGACAGCCCATTTGAGAAAGAAAAACGCAGCAAATGGTTGCCAATTTAGGTTCAATTCAGATTAAATTCAGAGACTGAAAAGCTGTCCGGCTGCTTGTTGGCATCATTGTTCCAAAAAAAGCAGAAATTAGCATGACATTTGCATGTTTCCAAGAGGACCTCTCACCACCACGTCTTGGTAGGTATTATGTGTGGGGTGTATAGCTCAGTTTCCTTGTAGCTGTCAGGCGTGCTGTGTGGACAGCCACAGTCCGCTGGCCTATAGGCTTTGAAGTCCCAGGGCTGTAGGATCAAACAAGGAAGATGGGGAAAGATGAATGGGTTTGCTGTCTTGCCCTGTCAGGAGGTGTAGATCAACATGCCAGGTTTCACACTGGGGGGCGGGGGGCGGGGGGGAACTGAACAGCACAAAAAGGAGAAAAGTTTTTCGGGGCAGCTGAGTTAATGAACTGAGGCCTTTTTTAGATCAGCGGTGGTCTGGCTGGTCTTGTCTCAATAAGCAAAGCACACAATCTGTCTTCACAATTGAGAAACTATAACTGTTAGTGGCCTATAGGTGGATTCAACCCAAACAACTTAGTATCAGCCACTTAGTTTCATTCTCGCCTTGCTGTCTTTGATGGAGTTTTAGAGTTGGACGATGGTCTTTTCCTCACTATAAAGAATAAAATCTAGTGATTACTTATCCTGTTCCTGCTTGTGGCACAGTCATGTTGCTTATCGCTGCTCCTGCTCTATTTATATACACTTATTTGCATAAAAATGCCACTAATTGTTATTTTAAAATACTGAATGTCGTCTCAGTAAAACTATTAGCATAGAAAAACTTGAAGAATTCACCAGACCATGACAGTATTGGTGATTTATTCACACACTAACGACCTACATTGATGCATGAAATTTCATTTTCGACTTTCTGAACAGAAATTTGACAAAACCACTTCTAGCTTTTTTTTTCTGGAGCTTTCAACCGAATCTCAGCGGACTTCCAGAGACCACCAATATGTTGGTCACGTGATGACAACTGATCAACCTCGATTTTACTGATGAGGGTCGAGAGATGTGGTTAAAAGCTCCAGCACAAAGAAGTGGACCGACGTTTCCTGACATGAGACGTATTGTGGTCATGTGAATCATAACTCCCTAAATAGCAAAGGCTCAGATAGCGTAAAAGCATTACAAAAGGGAGAAAGGAGGTCTGAGTGGATGGCTAGTATTTAGATTAGATCCTGATGGGCAGGTTGGCAACTTCCAACCTTCCTCGCCTCTGCCATCAGTATATGAATATGTGTGTGAATGCTAACATGTAGTGTAAAACGCTTTGAGTTGTCAGAAGACTAGAAAAGTGCTATTTAAGTGCAAGTCCATTTACTAAACTTGTCCATATCATAACCATACAATTGATAGGTGCAGAAAGAAGAAGACACATTACCCATTTTGTCGAGTAAGTATAAAGGCTTGTTGAAAAACCTGCATTGGCCTTGAAGGTCAAATAGTACAAACAGTCCAAAGTTTAAAGAACGCACTATCAAGTGTAAAGTTGCGAATTCGTATACCCTCTAATCATAACCATAACCACACTTCATGCCATGTCTGTTTGTCAGTGTGCTGTGGAGACTTTTGTTTGTCCCTATAGGCTTCGGCGCAAGTGCTGATTCTTATATCATTGCTGCCTGGTTCTCCCGTATGTCTGTCCTTCAGTTTGTTATGGCTGGCCCAAGTTGGCGGACTACAACATGGCTGATAAAAGAGCTCCAAACGTCCTTGTCTCATGAGAATGTCTCTGTTAGTGAAGGGAGAAGGAACAAGTGAGTGAGTGGCAACTCATGGACCACTGTCTCAGACAGTTTATGCTTGTCTGTACTGAGCAGGTGAAAATGTACCTGCAGGAAGATGACTGGCAGTATACAGTTGAATAGTGACTGCCGGACTGACTATGTCATAGCAGGTGTATTGCTCAGGGCCAAAGGAAGTGCAGTGTTTGAGTGTGAAGTTGTTTTTATGAGCGCTTCTCCAGAAAGCAGCAAGCAGCAAAAACCACAGGCCAACAATTCAGCCTGTTCTGAACATGCTGTTTCAACAGGCACTGTAGTGCCTTACAGATCAAATTTGGATACTGCATCAGAGTAAACAGAGGGAGAGGTGCTTGTAGATTAGGCAAAGACGTGAGGATTTGCCCTTGCATTACTAAACACTGTGATGACTGCAGGCTGACAGAACACTTCTTAAGACTCGGTTGCTCCGAATCGAGCCACGATCTACTCAGTAAACCTTTTTGATCCTCAAACTGAGAGGAGCAGATGTGCACTTTCTCGGCTTTGAATCCTCAGTGCAAGTATTTGTTATTTTCAGATGGTACACACAGTAGCGCTTCAAATATCAGGCAGTCATTTGTGATTTGATAGATGGGATTGATTTTAATGTTATATTTTGATCAGATTATCTTTAGCCCTTTTGGAGAGATCAAAACTACACCAGAGACCAGATAATATCCTGATCTCTGGTGTAGTTTTGATCTCTCCAAAAGGGCTCAATCCAGTTTTAGAGGCTTCTAAAAGCTGAAAATATATAACTTAAATTAATTTGGAAAAAAATATATTGGAGTGTCCTGTTTTCAGTTAGATACAATGCATACTGGAATTACAGATACCTTGGCTTGAAATCAGGTATATTGGATATTGGTTCAAACATTGCTATTGAAAGCTTCATCCCCCTAAAATATTGGTTACCGGCCTTCAAAGTGGACCTTCAGAAACCAATATTGGTCAAATTTAAGTATTTCCATCCTCATTTTTGCTTTTAAAAAGTTATATCGAAACTGCCCATACGTGATCCAATTACTCCCACGGTAATCATGCACATAAAGAGGGTGTGAGAGTCTGGGGGTATTTATAATTCATGTCATCTTCACACATCTTTTGAAGATGCCTAGTAGCCGTCGCAGCAGGAGGCTTTACTGCTCCATTATGGTCCAGTCTGACAGGCCAGCACTGTTATGTAGAATAGATCAAACCACAACACACTGCAATCAGATAGACAATAAGTGATGGTACATGATGGAAGTTGAGGCTTTGATGATCATGATAGGATCAAAACAGTAATGTGTTACAAAAGAGAAGAAGCATGGCAACATACAAATATGTTAACTGATTATGTTTGGGTAAAGGAGGTTGCGCTTCAACAGTGGGATTCACATCGGAGTGCTAAACCCGAAGTCCAATAATCATAAAAATTTGATAGGGTAACACATCCCAGATTTCAAAATCAAGGAGGACAAAATAATAGTCTTTCACTTGGCTCACATCACAATTTTATGTTAACACATTATCTTTTAGGCATTGAATAATAACTGTAAACGGCTGAGATGACAGGCAGCCACATCATCCTTGTTCTTGCAACACACACTCACTGCAAACTCCCGCTGAGGAAGACTATAAGCTCCCGAATAAGCTAGTAAGTGAACCTTGAGTTAACATTGTGTCAGTAACCTAAACCAAATTCTAACCTGGACCTTAAAACCAAGTTTGAACCCTCAAACAGGCCCGAAGGTGAGGACCAGCCAAAAATGTCCTCACTTTTCAAAAATGTCCTCACTCTGAAGGTCTAAAAACTCAAACTGGTCCTCACAAAGAAGCTATACAAGAACACACACACACACACAATTGTTTCACCATTACAAATGTGTTGATCCCTGGGGTTCAGATCACATTTCCCCAAACTAAACCAGGAGAGAGCGCCACAGAGTAGAAACATAGGCTTTAGGGCTTAATCAACACAGCATGTTTAATTTCCCCTCATCCTCTCCTCACTTCCCTCTCAGGTTGTTTCTGTCCTTTCTTTGTCTCTCTTCGTTCTCTCAGTGGTTCTCCCGTGGTTCTCCCGTGGTCCAGATGGTCTGAGGTGCTGTAAATACTTAATTAAGCCAAGAGCATCCCTATACCCCCCCACACCTCCACCACCTCATCACTTCCCTCCTCCATGCATATTTCACAGCCTGGAGAGAGAGAGAGAGAGACATAGAGAGAAAGGGAGAGAGAGACAGCACCCAAGAGAGCTCAGCTTGCAACCGACGATGCCAAGCAGAGAGTCTATACTCTCAAAACAGAAGTGGTGTTTGATATAGAACCAGAAATAGTGCTGGGGAGAACCATTTCAGAAAGAAAGCTAAGGGTATATAACTCATATATCTCATTACAGTTACATAAAGGGACATCAAGCCTAACTGAAGATAGTTTAAATAACTTTAAATCTGTTTTTTTTTTTTTTTTTTCAAAGATAGAAAAACAGGTATGAAGAAAAAATCAATGAGCTGCTTCAGTGATGGATAATTTATTATGTCTGTGCAGAGCAGAGACCTGCAGTGTCTGTTTTCCCCACATTTTCCTTTCTAAGAACTTGAACAAGAGAAAGACGAAGAGATGCAGACAGCTATTAATGTGTCAGCTTGTTTAACTTATAGTTATTGTCACTTTGCCCATTTTATTAAATGATAATAATAATAAGGAGTCCAAATTATGAGCCGCCGTCCAATAGCAAGCGGAGGGTTACATTAATCCGGACTGTATTACTGCAAAAGACAAGAGAAGACTGATTTGGGTGGGGGGTTTATGTCTTTATGAGATAGCAGAACTCCTTGATCATGCGGGCCTAAAGAGAGACCAAACTAAAATGAATTAACTTTGAGTCTTGAAATTCAATTTTCCTTCAAATGTGTCTGCTGATGTCACACCACGATGACTCAGCTTACTGTCTGATTGGGCCTGAAATGAACTGGAAAATGAGAGCATGTATACAACATAATGCCATTCAGTGTGCGTCTGTGCACCCTACAGTTTAGAATATGTTGTGCACTTGTTTAGCCGTGTTTTTCGGTCTGTGTACATGTATTGGAGTCCGATCATTTTCACTGGACGGGACGGGCAAAGAGGAACACAGGTCCATAACTGCACACAGCTGGAGGACAGAGAGAGAGAGAGTGGTTTTAGGGACGGGCATGTTGGTCTGTCATTTGGTTGGTCTTGGTCCAGACTGAACTATACCAACTACATGGATCGGCACAAAATTGTATACAGACTAGAATGAATTTGGTAATGATACCAAAGTCAAAAGGCCAAGAAGCTTAAGCGGTCACTAAAACATAAAATCACCAACCCGATCTCATGGGAAGGCGTATAAATATAAATAGCGTCATGATTATACGCATTTTGGCCACGTCGTTTTCCATGAAATGCTATGGTAACGGCCACAGTTAGGTTTAGGCAACAAAACCACTTAGTTAAGTTTAGGAAAAACATCACAGTTGGACAAAATAACTTCGTAAACTAAGTAAAACAACACTTTGGGACATTAACACCAGTGTCCTGCTTGAAAGTCCTGTGTTTGTTGGACCTATCTACCTCCCTTCCCTCCCACCATAAGCAGTCTTTCTCGCTTTTTATTCTACATCACTAGCTCTGAGTGTAGCATATTCACACAGATGTGTTTGTATTGCAGTCAGTACAGATTATACGGTGTACACATGATACGCCAAAAGCAACAAAGGCTTTGTTATTGCATGCGAGATGACTTACAAATCATCGTGTCATGTCATTCATACGCCATTTGGTGAGACTGGGCTGAAAATCACACGCCTACATGCAGAAACATAAAAAGACCTGTATACACCAATCAAAAAAGTCGAAGAAAGACATGGCGAAAGATAAAAACGAAAGGAAAACATTAACGTTGCACAGAGAATAGATGGACCAACAGTCAAGTGATGAAAAAAATGGAGTGAAAAATAAGACTCAGACTGAGAAGAAGAAAGTCTTTCATTAGTGAGCATTGATTGATGTTTTACCCTCATGTCAGTCGGTTTAATACTACTCTGTGCCACTGTGGAGACAGAGAGGAACGAACAAGGAGACAAGCGATGCAAGACAGAGGTAAAAGGAAGAAATTGGGGTTTGGACGAGCATGTGAGATGTTAATTGCACTTTAATAGAACAACATGTCAGAGTCTCACAGATAAGAGAGGGGAAAATTGCCTTGTCAACAACACACAGTTATGACAACCTGCACATGTAGAAGGCTATTAGGTGATACAGAATGCTTCATTTTCTACTTTTTGTGCAATGGAAACAGACTTAGAAATAAGGTGTTAACAAAGGGAACTGTATATACAAAATACACATATGGAAATGAGATTGATTGGATTATATTCACCAGCAGTATAAAATATTACATGTCCGTTATAAATTAAAAACGAAATACCACTAATTTGTGAGAGAAATATCTTTTATTCAGTGTGTATTTCAGTGAAGCCCAGGGCGGTAGAGAATCAGCAGCTCGTCCAGCTTGTTGGCCAGACGTTCGCCAGATGTATTGACAGGAGCGCAGTTCAAAATCCACGCTGTCGCAGTTTAACACGCATCTGCTTTTTACCCAGGATCTAAAAATGAACTGATTTAATGTACTAAATGTCACATCTTCCAAGTCTAATCATTAGCAGCCACAGTCTATTAGTGCTGCACTCAACTGGAGTTTAACCTCTTGTATTTCTATCAGAACGCTTCTCCGCACAAGTTATAGTCAACATGATCATAATCTATGCAGCATGTACTCCACACATTCTTCTTCCTTGTCATAAACTGGTGTCCAGGCTGAGCGGGGGGTGTCACTCTTTTGCCAGCTACACACAAACACACACACACATACACACACCACAGCATGCCAACTCTGTTTTCTAAATAGACTTGGCAATCCATTTCTCCATCATCAGTAACAATTTAGTGGTCACAGAGAGCTCTTCATAAAGTCTTATTGCTGCTTTATTTATGAGCTCGCCATCATCAGAACAATGAGCCTTTTCAATAACATGGCACAGATAACTACCGTAAAACAATGGCCATTATCACGTTAATGATGTTGTTAAGATATGAGCGCTGGGACCTCGGTAGGAGCTTATGAGCTGAAGTTGTGGGCCTAATCGAGTCGGGTAAGAGTTTTCCGTTTGGCTTGGTTTATGACTTTTTATTAGCTGTTCGTGCACAAAGGAGGGGTAATCACCTTTTCTAACACTTGAAGATACATTAAGTTGGTGTAATGAGGTGAATGGAGGCCATAGTGAGAAATGAAACCAAAAAGTTGACTGATACAACTGCGATCTCGTCGAACTATAGGAAACTTCCAAGGTTACTAGGTTGGCTTATTGTCATTCTACAACACAGGGTTGCACAACAAAATCCGAGTTGTAGTCCCAAGATGGGTACCAATGATGTTCTGGGCTGTTTTAATCACCCGCTGCAGAGCCCTCCTGTCCTTGGCCGTGCATATCCCGGTTGGTAATGTTTCCAGTCAGAATGCTTTATATTGCTACTCTGTAAAAGATAACAAGAACTTGGCATGGGAAGTTTTGCACTTCTACTTTTCCTTGAGCTTTTTTAACCAAGATGGAGATGTTTGATTCCCATTCCCGTTGAGCAGTCGGTTGTTCTCTGAGCGCCACTCAGCAAGATTGTTGATTTCCACTCAATTATGAAGTCTCATTGTTTGTAATCCAGCCGATGAAGGTGGTGTTGTCCGCAAACTTCACAACAGAGTTTGCTCATCTGGAAACGTGGCTCCACGGGGGCACTCCTGATTTTGTAGCCTGTGATATTCTGGATCGCCTGCCACGTAGAGTATCTTTATACTCCCAAGCTGACTGACACCACGGTGCGATGACTGGGGCGCCACCATCCAAGGAGCTGCCGCTTAGAGCAACCCACCGAGTCCGCCTGTGTGCGCGTCGGTTTGGGAGTATAACTGAGTTAGATAGTTAGTTTAGTTCGCTAGTTGGAAGAATAATGTCTCTAGTATTTGCTTTGGAGATAAACTTTACTTTGTGATGGTAGTTTTGGTATGCTAATGTTGAGCAAGTTATGTAAACAAAGATCTTTTTTCTTTTAAATGCTTACATTTGTCATGTTTGTTAGGCTATATAATTGTTCATTAGAGTGTAAATCCCTTTAATAAACCAGCTTGACTTGGTGGAACGTTTCATTTCCACTTTAAAAATTCTGGAAATTCTGGATCAAAAACCAGTTTGTTAAAGGAAAAAAAAAGTCCTTTCCTGTGCCAGATGTCTTAACCAGGCAAAGTAGCAACCTTCCACCTGATTTTGACACGTACGACAGGCTTTAAAACAGCCCATATACAGTTGGGAGGTTTCAGTGTTTTAGTTTAGAAGCAAGGTCAGGCCCCAATCTGAAGTCCTTTGGAGCTGCAAGCCCTTGTCTCAATGCCAGCGGACAATTGCTGGGCATCTCACCGTGAAAGTGCTTCAGGGGGAAAAGCATCATTACGTAATTCAAGCCAACGGTGCCAGAGAGGTGGCATTTGGTGAGGGGAGCCTGTCCAAGAGAGCTGATCCACTAATTTGGCCAGGGGAGAACAGGGACATGTCCTATACAGGAAAAGAGCCAGCAGCTGGTGGAAGCTGGGTCCAGGGCACCAGGAGTGGAGGACGGAGATGAGGCTTGCATGGGGTCCTCTACCCATGATCACTTGGAGCTATACTGGCCCCTCCAGCTGGCTGCCGAAATAGCTGATAGGAGACCAATTTCACATTTGGCCAAGGAGGAAGCGAAAGAGAGCAATCAATGGAAGCAAATGTTGGGTGTTAGTATTGTTGTAGAGCTTTGTGAGGGCTGTCAGAGTGCTGAAATGATCAGCGGGATGCTCAGTGGAGTGTTAAATCTCATCATACTTCATTAGAATAAGTGTTGTACTCAGATTTTTTGAAAATTCTGATATGCTGTATATCGTTAATAGGTTTTATTCTACATTAAGCGTAAGCCTTTATACAAATTTTAAGAAAACTTGACAGAGATATTCACCTGAGACATTCTGGTGTAAAGAAGGCTATTTAGTTTTTGAATTATATTCATGTATTCATATATCCTTTTAGCTTATGTAAAGCGCCTTTGAGTATTGAATATTAGTTGAATACTGTATATACTCATAGCAGAGTATCTGCATCTCAGAGACATTTTACCCTTCATATACCTTGTGAAACTTGGGGATTCTGCAGGAATAAGGATGGATGGGACATTGAATAATAGAGTGAGAAGCTGAAAATCCACAGCATTGGCATAGAGAGAGAAAGAATTATTGAGTGAGAAACTAAAAAGCTCAGGGAGGTGTGAGTGTGGAGGAGGGACTGGCCTGGTGTACGGCTTTGATAGCGGCAGGAGAAGGGCAGCATGGTCAAAGCACTTCTTCTCTTCCTCTGGGCACACTTGTCACTCTCCTTGACACACACACACACACACTACTGTTGGATTTCAGTGTTGCCCGAGGTGAGAAGGTGAAAGGAACTAGGCCAGGCTCAGACACCACTGGCTATTTCAATAAAAAAAAATGCAACATATGGTCTTACTTGCCAGCATTCCCCCACCCTACTCAAACACACACACACTGGTTGTGAGATCTGGGCAGAAAGCCTGGAGACGGTGGCTGACCGGAGGCTGACATGAGCCAAACTCTGACTACGCACAGTCTCCATTTCCCAGGAGGCCTAGCTGTTGCGGCTATACCCTAGACTGCCACCCCCTTGAGCAAACACCCTCCCTGTTTCTGTAAATGTCTGTCCGTCGCTGTCACCATTACTTCAAACTGCAAAAAGCAACAACAACACCATCAGCATCGCTCAGGCCAGGCGTCCCGCATGAAGTAGCCTATATTCTTTTAAATGCCACCACCTGTGTAAATACAGAGTGGGAAATCAAAATTGTATGTGACAGGAGATTTAATTATTTTACTGCTGGGACATAGGTTTTTCTCTTTGCCCAGAGAGTCTAAGCGACTTGTGATTGCTGCCGCTTGCGTTCATTCACTTCACCCAAAACCACACAACTCCAACTCACACAACCGGAGAATGTGGAAAGCCCACCAGGGAGGGAAAAAAGAGGCCTTTACCTTATATGAAATGACTAGATGACTTAACAAGATTTGGGACTGAAGGGAGGGAGCTTTTGCTTCGCTTAATCTAGCTGGAGCTTCTTAGCAGCTTTTCTCATTGGCACACAAGGGGGAACGAGCTTTTAATGGTGTTTTAATTAAAGCTGCATTTGGCTCGGCTTACGCCGCGAGGCGGCTTCTTCATCCTCCCTCTGTAACTTCCCTCTCTGTTTTCATACTCGTTTCTCATGCCCTGCAAAAAATATCCATCTCAATAGCTTTTTTTTTTTTTTTTTTGCTGCCACAAAGCAGATAGATGTGCTTTATTAGTTGTGCATAAATACATTGTTTTGTTCTTGGTCCTTTTTGATTATTCCTTAGCTTCAAATCAACCCCAAAGGTGGGTTGAATGGTGTAGCTTGGGTTGTGATTGACTTGTGAAGTATACCTGGTGTGCATATAGACTGTATAAGATGGAGGACATAACAGCTCCCCAATAATGAAGCCGACACATCTCGATCGCTCCCTGGTGGCTGGCCATAAAGCCCGCCCCCTTCATGTTTCCAGATATGAGCCAAACAAAAAAATCAAAGTAAACGTCAATTGGATTTTTTCCAAAGATGGTTTCTGTCTGGTTTCAGTGTTTTTTGATAAGTTTGGTTTTTGATACTATAAAATGGGTGATGTGACTTCATGATTGACAGCTGTGATTGACAGCTGAAGACTTAGTGTCATGTGTGTTCATATTTCAGCAGATGACGTATCTGACAAGCTGAGGCTGCTGGCCTTGTTTAACTGGACAGTGACGTTACCCCGTTTAACTGAGCTGCAGTAATGACGGTTACGATATTGTGAATGTAGGTCTATAAGCACAGGCAGAGCCCTCCGCCTGTGCCTCTCAGAGCCCATGCATTCGGTCACTGAACTTTGCATAAACATAGACGGCCAATCAGGATGTGCCTACGAATGTGTGCGGACCCCACAGTATTTAAGGCAGCCTCCACCACTATCATCATATTGTAACCTTCGTTGTAACTCGCACAGTCTCCGCCATCTACTGGACTCTATGGGCACAGTGGGTGGAGCCCGATTCACGCCCTGCCACGCCCCAACATTGACCCAACTACACTGATCCTGAGCAGCTAAAGATTAGTCACTGCAGCCCACCTACACTCTCTAACATGGGAGGGATGAGACGGAGTGGCAGAAAGGTGTGAAGCAGCTTTCTTGGCCATAGCAGAATGTCAGTTTGTTGGGGATGGCAGACACAACTTGTTTCTGTAACAGCTCCTGCATCTCTGCTAAGAGGTAATCCATCTCCATCTGGAAGGATAGATTCACCTCTTTAACGCCCCAAAACAGAGGAGGACCGCCGTAGAACTGGATTCTGACATAACTCTCAGCATTGTACTCACTCCTTCTTTTCCGTCTACTATATTCTCCCTCCCTGCCTGTCCTTTTGGTTTGGAGTATTTCTGTTGCTCTCTCTGATGTCGTACGCAGGGCATAGATAGAGCTCAGACACTCAGAGACATCAAGGTTAATGCTTCTCCCTTCTCAGTATCCTTAATGCCTCAGAGAGGGGGGAAAGAGGCAGACTAAATGCGGAGGACAGCTTGTTCAAGTGGATGGAGGCTGATGGGGTTTGCTGCTGAAAGAGGCCGAGCTCCGCTGCAGCTACACAGTGCATGTAGGAGCGTAGGGCGGAAGCATGAATGGATTGATTGTCGTCCGCCATGGAGATTTGACTTAGAAGAAACTCATGATTTTCATTGAAAGCACTCATCTGCATGGCCGAGGTGATCTGAAGCGCATTATTGTGCCCCCCGTATCATTTCGATTTCCATCTCCGAACAAGAAGCCTTACAGGGAAACAAAAAGCCCCAAAACCCCAGACAATCAGGGAGAGATTGCATAATGCTCATTTGGCGGCCGGCTGGGACATTTGGCTCTGATTTGGCTCCTCTTTAACCCTCGGAAAAAGAAAAATCAGCAAGGATTTGGGCTAATCCTCTTAGCCTGATGCTTTCTCTCCTCCTGCCGACTGGAAGACGAATGTGAGCTCAGGCATTTGGACGCTCCGACTGAGCCAAGCTCAGCTTCCTCTCAGCATATTTTATTTGTGAAATGGATAGTGATGGCTTCCTGGTGACTTGTTGGCCGAGGGGGCTTTTCCCATTGGCCTGCTGGGTTAGAGATCCTGCCCAAGGTGCGAGCCAAGACAGCCAAGGACATAGAGTGTGATCATAAACTACCCTGTTATTCCTTGATGCCTCCTGTTCCATCCATTACTCTCGCTGTGACACATTTCCCTTCTTGTCTACGTTTGTTTTATTATGTTATTGATATGACTTTTAGAGTAAGGAGCTCAGACATCCAGAAGGAGCTCAGAGTAGAGACGCTGCTCCTTCGCGTCGAAAAAGGAGTCAGTTGAGGTGGTTTGGGCATCTGATCAGTATCCTCCTGGGTGTCTAGGAGGTTTTCTGGGCAAGTCCAATTGGTAGAAGACCCCAGGATAAACCCGGAGGGATTATATATGTCATCTGGCTTGGGAACGCCTCGGGATCCCCCAGAAGGAGCTTGAAGCTGTTGCTGGGCAGAGGGATGTCTGGACTACCTTGCTTAGCCTGCTGCAACTGAGACCTAGTCCCGGATAATCAGCAGAAAATGGATGGATGGATGGTATGACTTTTAACAAAAGAGGCCAAAGCTGTACACAAAAAAGGTAATTTTGAGATTATTGAAACTTTATTAAGAGCTTTGATATCATGGTTTCATAATGGTTCACTCTTCCTTCACTCTGTCCATTTTCCTTCCTCTCTCTCTCTCTCTTTTAATGTGCTTTTCCCTTTGGTCCCCTCCATCTGTCTGTGTGAGATAACTCATTTCATAGATCAAGATGTGGTCTTTTCAATATAGTTGCTTTTTTACCATAACTCCCACTCATGCACAGATGCTACAGTTAATGCAAGACTGTGAAAAGTGATAGAAGACATAAAGAGATAGAGCAATACAGAGAGGCAAGGAGAGGGAACCAGGTAGAAAGTTGAGATTAAGCGTTATTCTTCACACATTTCCACAGTTTGAGGTGCCAGAGCCAAAACAAAATGATCTCGCACTTGCCCAAATGACACAACAAGAAAGATAATTTTGACTAATGTTGTCTCTCTGCGTATTTTCTATTGCAGCCCCCCCGGCTCTTTCCTCTGCATTAATGGAGCTCTGGCACACTCTGGCAGCTTGTTGTCCTCTCTTTAACATGCTCAAAGTCCTTTTAAAGCTGGTTCTGTGTGATCTGACAGTTCTTTTTTTCTGTTGTTCCTGTTTTTACACTGATACATATTATGCCGGACACTCACACTGGACTCTGGGGGTACAGTAACTTGGCATGTAGTTTGGGCAATCACATTTAATTGTAGTAATTGTAATCTGTGTTAGTATACCCACTGCTTACATTCTTATGCAAATTCCCCTATTAACGGATGATTAAAGTACTATAGCGACACCTCACAAACCATTTATTATCATTACAGTAAAATGATATAATCTCAGTTTTAGAGTACATTAACCCTTGACCTCTATTTTAGGTTATTGCATGTGTCAAATCAAAAATGTGTGCGCTGAGTGAAGCAGTCGTCTACCGCCCCGTTACATCTGCAGTCTATAAATCCTTCAACGCTACATCTTAGCCTATAAATCTTTGCTATCTTAATATTCTCTGAAAGGTTGCTTTCTGTACACAGATTGGAATACTTTCTATTGAGAGCCGGACCTTGATAATGTCACAGAAGTTACCACATTTTAAATTAAATTCCTGTGTTGACATTGTGATGTCCTTACATCACAAAGGAGGTGAAGGATTGCATTAACAGAAAAAAAGCAGGCATTTAAGACCAACAGCTACAGACACCCTAAGCGACACAGGGTCGTTAGAATCAATATAATCAAGGAGTTAGAAGCCTTCATGTGAGTCAGATTATAAGATATGGTAACCTAAGAATTGTGCTAGAAAAACTTCTAAAATAGAAAAGACTCATCCTCTCTAGGGAGCACTCACGGACTCTATAAATGTTAGAAATTATACTATTTCTTCTGCACAAGTGGGACTTTTGGCTTTTTTTTGTGGTGCAAAGACTAAAGGTCACCAAACATTAATCATGGCAATCTGGCCCACGCAGTTTCAGAGATATCTGCCTCTGGAACAGTGTTGGAAAGAGGGACGAAATGGATATATACACTCATTTATATACACTGTAAAAAATAAAAAAAAATAGTGTTAAATAACGGAAATTTTCCGGCAGCAGGTGCGCCAGAAAATGTCTGTTAAAAAATGGAAAAATACTGTCCGTTAATTAACATAAATAAACTGTAAAAAAAACAACAGTAATTATCTTTATATAATTAGCCTTTATTACTGTAATTCTTACAAGAAATATTTTACTTTCAACATATATTTATTGTTGTACTGTCATACACCGTAAATCTAAGACCATTTACATATAAATCACAAATGAAACATGTAATTTTACGTTGCAAAAGTCCAAATTTACATTAACTCTCAGAAGTTTTGCAAAACAAATCTGTATTTTTACAAGAAATATTTTTAGAATTCCATGAAATCCTTTTCTTCTAACATAAATTAATAATTAAAATAGTCTTAAACCTCTAAAAAAACAGAATAATATCTTTAAAAATGATCAAGAAAAGCTTAAATACAGATAATTACGATTGTGATTGCAAAAAATACTGTAAATCTAAGACCATTTACATATTAATCACAAATGAAACATGTCATTTTTAAACTTTTTTTCTGTCATTTTGAAATACAGACAAAAACGTAAAATTTCTTGGAAAAAAATGTAAAAAAAATGTTTTTGTTTTTTTTTACAGTGTAGCGCTTTTCTAGTTTTCCGACACCTCAAAGCTCTTTACACTACATGTCAGCATTCATCCATTCACACACACACATTCATACACTGATGGCTGCCATGCAAGGCGCCAACTTTGCCCATCAGGATCTAATTAAATACTTATTCACACACCGATGGCGCAGCCTTCGGGAGCAAAGTGAGGTTAAGTGTCTTGCTCAAGGACACTTCGACATGTGACCGGAGGAGCCGGGGATCGATCCGCCGACCTTCCGATTGGTGGACGACCCTGCTCTACCCTCTGCGTCACAGCTGCCCCCGCACATGTCATTTCCTAAAACACTCTACAACCTACATTATGCACCTCTCAACCCCCGCCCCTTCGCTCAGCCTCTCCATGTCTGGATACATGCCAGCATGTCAGGCCGGTCTCCTGACATCCTGCCAATCCTGCATCGCTATATCGTCCCCAGAGCCAGTGTTCACCTCTCAACGACCCCCACTCCCACCCCACAACACACTTCTAACCAGAACCTAATCTAATCAGACACCCCGGGCATGTCGGCCCACAGCTCTCTCTCCCTTCTTGCACTCAGCACAGACCCATCCAACCTCCCCTCATGGGTGGTGTCTGTTAGCCTGCGCTGTGAAAGGCTTATTTCAAGGCTACAAAAAGCCTCTTCAGCCTCTAACTAAGAGAGGCAGAGCAATGGAGAGGGCACTCAGACAGAGAGAGAGACACTCTCTATGTGTGTTTGTTCATGTGTTTCTATACCTACCTAAGGCTATAAGACAACGAGGGAAATATTGAACATTTGTAAAACACAAGCTCGATTGATACGAGCATGTGTAACTCAGTAGGGCGGGCTTTGTTAGGATGTGGGCATCCGTCCAGCCATTTAGTGTGTGTGTGTCTTTGGACATGACAGGACAGTACCGAGTAGCTGTGGGAGAGCTGAGGTCAGGGTGTGTTGGAGTTATCTTTGAAATCTAGTGGACAGTCCACGGGGAGCTGTGTGAGGCAGCTGAAGCCGAGTTCAGGGACAGAGTGAGACTGACAGTACAGCCACTGGTGTGAAATCCAAACCCTGCCATCAGTCAGATAAAGAAGTCAGTGTGAGCTTTCTGATCTACTGTAAAAGAAAAGAGCTACATGAATTCTCCTCATCTATGTGTTTTTTTTGTTTTTGTTGCGGCTGTACAACCCAATTCTCCCCCCCAGGGATAATAAAAGATTTATCGTGTCTTAAAATTTTACAGACCAGACTTCCAAAACCACAACGTCTAGAAAGTAAGGAGATGAAAGAGGTTGGAAAATCTATATCGGGACATACAAAGGAAAGTTGACATGCTGTACAGGCAGCTTGCAAAGTATTGATCTGTGGTGAAGACTTCATAAAGTTAATACAGATATACAGTAAGAGAGCTTATGCTAAAATGCCCTGTGCACTTTTATGTGGCTTCAGATCATACATTGACTCAAATCACTTTGGATCTTTTTTGAGATGTTTGAGTCGTAGCTAATGGAGCAATTAAATGTGCCGGTTGTCAGGAAGGAGTGAAAACCACGGAGGACCGTAATTAGAAGCTATTGCTGACACCCCACTCCTGCTGTACTGAAGCTGCACTTACACTGGCTTAAACCATTTTTCCCACACTTCCTAATTCTGACAGGCTGTCGAACACATCGAACGTGACGCGGTGGCGTTGATTGAAGTGTTGTCGCTGCTCGTTAGTTGTTGCGCTTTTGTATTTTAGAAATGAGAAGAACCTTTTTTTTTAATGAAACGGAGGCGTGAAGCGTACACACGACTCCACCAATGAGAGGCTTTTATTAGTCAACCGTCACTTACCTGTCAGACACGCTCTCTATGTGTGAAACATGCGCTATAGTCGTGTACTTCACAGACATCTGTCCATTCCAATGAGGGATTTGCCTCATCATGACACTGTCAGCGCACACACACACAAAGGCCACATAGGATTCACAGGTGGTCCTGACTGTCCGTTTCCCTGGAGACGCACAGAGCTGCATTAATTGGCTTATTTCCAGTACATCTGTACAAGGGAGCAGTCAGATGTGTTTGTGTTCCACTGAGTGAGTTAACAGTGCCATCATTGGTTTTAGATTGCTGCGGGATGATTGTTGTCTCAAGTAATCAGCTGCAATGTGCGAACAGGTCACCGCACACACACACACACTATATGTCATGTTTAATAAAGGACGCAGGTTAAAGAATGAACTGTGTGGTAAAGGATGGCAGATGTCACAATTGAAATCAAGTTTGTGCGTCATAGTCTCTCTCTGCTTGTGAATAAGACCATGTGTATATTCCTCAAGAAGTCCTTGAGTTATGATTCTGTTATTTTAAACTGTGATTGGCCTCCCTCTCTGTATCAGCACACACACATAGACCTTTACTGGCTGGTTGGGCAGCATAGTGTGGTGTCGTGTCTAGTGTGTGTGTGTGTGTGTGTTGAACATTGTGGTGCAGTCATACTTCACTTTGTCTGTGATTCTGCCTCGGACAGAACACACTGATGGAATTCACTTAACCTCTCTGCAAATCCTTACCTCCTCAACCTCTCTACATTACTCTCTCTGTCTCACACACACACACACACACACACACATTGCTTTGGCCTCTGCATCCCATCCTGCTCTCTGATAGTCTCTCCTCTGCTGTGCTTTTATCTCCCCGTCTTAAAGCTTTTGATTTTTATCTTTTGCTGGCGGATATAGTTTGACGAGCAGCAGCGCTATTTAGCCTCTGTCTGATTTTTTTTTTTTACAGCTCCCAGGATGGATGCATCTTCTCCTATCAGGTGATGTCACTTTTGATTTCACGCCAACAACTCTCTTATCTTATTACTTCACGCAGCAAAAAAAGCTTTGCCGTTGGCAAATTCAGGCATTATAATTCCTACTCATCCAATGAGGAGGCGAGTGTCTTTTTTAAATGCAATTACACAAATGAGATGACCACCTGAACGGCGGCAGCACATTTAGCCAAGGACGAGCAGACATGGGCACATTTGAATCCAATCGTGCTTTCTGTGAGCATTTTACCCCCACAACAATGAGCAAGCGAGGCAATAAAAGAGCGCTGGCTCGCCCACCTTGGAAGGCTCTCTGTGTAATTGGAGCCAAGATGGTGTCGGCAGGTTGTCGAGTCAGAATGGAGGCAGCGGTGTAAAATCTCAGCACCACGGACAGCTCTGCGATAAGACTTAACCGGTGGTCGGGAAGGGAGTAAAAAAGGCGATGCTCAGTCCGGGAGGAGTTGAAACATTTTCCTTCTCATGTTGAAAAAGAGGAATTTCACACATACTGTACTATTCTCATTGTTCCAGGATCTAAACTCAAACATATACAGCATAATTGCATTAGTGTTTGTGTCTGCTGCAGATGGAAATTAGCTCTAGTAGCCAAATCTGGTACAATACATGTCTTCTCTTTGTCTGTTGGGATGTGAACTCTGGTCGCTGGAGTCAAAGTCCCGCGCTTCATACATACATACACCCTGATCTGATGACTCCAATTCGTTAGAGACAGGATAAAATACTAGCTGGTACAATGTTTTGTGTTTCAAATAGAATAAATTAAACACAGCTTAATCAATCAATCTTATATTATCATTAATATCCACCATGCGATTAAAATATATGCTAAAATAATTGACTACATAATAGGGTCACAAGTTCATGTAAAAAAATGCAGGATCCGGAAATTGTAGTTTAGAGGTGAGATTTTTTTGTAATTAATTAATTAAGTCTTTGGGCTCCAGCACCACCACAGTATATTGTTTTCTCATAATCTAAAAATAGCATGAGAAGTCATTGTTGAAGCAAAAAGCTATTTACAGCTGAGCATGCAGGCGAGAATTTTAAAGAGATAGTAGAAACTAGATGCATGACATAACCCATTTCTACCAGCGCTGAGGAATAAATTGAATTGTTAGAGTAATTTTATATCTAAATTGGTTTTTCACTTGTACGTACAAGTCTGGCAAACCTGTAGTATTGTGGTGATATTGTTTTATCTGATCATGTCCGAGGGAATGTGTTCATTCATTAAAAAAAACCATCTGTGTAGGATATACTCTTGTCTTTCCTCAATCAGTATCTTCCCTTCTCTAACCACAATAAAGGAAATTGAGGCGACAACATTACTACAACATACAACATTATTAATCATACATTCAGATGTTTACCTACGGGTAGGCAGCTGTTTTTGTTACACCCTCACATCTGTTCTTTTCCGTGACACCCATAAACAGCAGTTCTACAACCATTATTATAAGCTGCAGTGATTTGGCAGCAGGTGCTTATTTAATTATTATTATTATTTTTATTTTTTGTATTCTTGACAAGCAATCACCAGGAATTAGAATTATGGCTTTCCCTTTTCAGCAGAGGTTGGGCCGACTTGTCACAGGAGACTGCAGTTTGCATCCTGTCTCCAACCGGCAGTCAACGTTAGTTTCTTTTAATCATGACCAAAATCAGTTCATAACCTTGCCTAATCAAAACCACAACCATAGAGGTGGCAGATCAGAAAGCGCTGGTATAAATCATTCTTGTAGTTGTCAAACGTACGTTTTTAGAGGGCACATATTCCTCCTAATGATGGAACTTGACCTGTGAGTTATGTGAGAATGGAGGAGCGAGGAGACATGAAATAAAATAAATGAGATGACTCTTGACTGATTCCTTACTGGGAATCTAAAAAAAATGAAGGTGGTTAATAAAAAAAATCCATTGTACCAGAAATACCTCCCCACATGCTGGGCTTTTTTCTTTTAAAATAAAAATCAGTGTCACTGAGTAGAATGAGGAAAGTCTTGCGTTAGAGCCTTATATGTCAAAATGAAGTCAATGATGTAGCCTAAGACTTGCCTCCCACACAACAGTGCCTTGACATGTGGATAAGCCCGGCCTCGCCAATCTCCCCGCACTACAATGCCTTTCTTTCGCACCATTTTCCACCCATATATGAGATGCCTTTTTTTCCCGCTGTAAGGCTCCTGCCACCACCAAGCGCCCCTGCTAGCTTTGGGTCAAATCCTTCCAGCACCATTTTAATGGTGTCTCTTCTACCTTCATGCTCAGTAGAGATATTAATAGTAGGGGTGAGTGGATTGCACACTCAGAAAACCACACAACCTGCTCTCACCGGGGTACAATAAAGATTACCCCCTGAGCTAGGATTGCTTTATAGGCCTGTAAACACAATCATTGCAGTGTGGCATGTCGACATTTAAGAGCCATCTGAGTTGCATTTTATTTATTAAGTGGTGGATGTCCTTCATGGTGATGCATGTTAGCTTTTATTGCCTCAGATGGTTGTACTTCAGCAAACTCCAGCTACAGATATCAGATGGGGGGTTGGATATTTATGCAAACTTGACATGAACCCAATTAAATCACAACACTGACATTTCAGTATAGTGTTGATATAATATATGTTAATATGACACATTACATTAAAACAGATATGTATGTGATTTTCTACCAGTTAGGGTTAAGAGATCCTAACAACTGTAAGGTCCTACCACCACTGAATGTACCACACGTCTATAACTCCAGATGTATCGACAGGCAAACTCACAGCAATCAGTAGTGAATGATTAGTCTTGGGGGTCTTGTCAGACTCGGTTACCGTGACAGATTGGTTTGTCTTTGGGTTGCCTGACGTTGGTACGGGACCCCCCTCCCATGAGACCTCACCTCTGACGCCCAGGCACATGTGGGCGTCTGACGGTCCTGTCAGGCTTCTCCTTTTAGGGTCAAAGGTCAAAGTGCTGAGATCAAAAAAGAAAGGTGGAAATGGGAACAAAGAGTGGGGGAAAACGTTTGAGAGACAACACATGCTCTCTAAATCCATAAAAAAGAAATCCTCCTACTGCTGAATTTCTTCGGCTCAGTATCCGACTAATCAGTAAAGGGTCTCCGGTCATAAATTCATCATACAGCACAAACCCCCTCAGCAAATCTAAAGCACATTTTTCCCGTCCTTCATGTTATTGTCTTTATATTAGCTCTCGGTCGTTGCCAGCGAAGCAGCAGTGTTGACCTTTATGTGGAGTGTGAGATGCCCCACGGCAGTATAGGGGAGCATGTTTCGCAGCATTAAGCTACAGTTAGAAAGTAGCCTGTTTGTCTTTGAAGTCAGGACCCTCGGAGGGATATCAGAGTCAAACCAGTTTGGTTTAATTAAACTCTGTTGTTGTGTGTGTTAGGAAAACTATCGATCCTTCCTCTAGTTAAAGAATCAACTCCTTCCTTTCATGTCTCTTACATGTGCAACTGCATGGCCGTCTTATACTTAAAGTGTCTTGAAACATTTTATTTCTTGGTTGCAACTAATGATTATTTTCACTACAAGATCATTTTTCAATTATCTTTTATAAATGAATGACTTAATTGTCCATAAAATGGCATAAAATTGTGTAAAATTACCATCACAATTACTCAGGGCCCAGGATAATCTTCATGTTAGTTGTTTTGTCAGACCAGCAGTCTATAGTTTACAACAATATAAATCACAGAAAAGCAGCAAATGCTCATTTTAGAGAAACTTGTAACAGTAAATGTTTGGCATTTTTGCTTTATAAATAACTTCAATGATTCATCACTTAATAAGTCATAATTTTAGCACCAGATGATAAAACGCAGCACTTAGTGTTTAATGCCTACAGCCATGCCAGCAGCTCTGTGAGAGAGACCGGCTTCAGCTTTGAGCTAAATGCTTACGTCAGTATGCTGACATGCTGATGTTTAGCAGGTGTGATGTTTACTGTGTTCAACATCTTAGCTTAGCATGATAGAATGCTGACAAAGTGACAATAGGCTGGTCACCTGTAGCAACATCCAAGTTCATTGTCCCTAATTTACCAAAATATTGCTTTTCAAATGGTCCTTTTTTTGCTGCTTAAGCTGCCAAATCATTCAAGCTACAACACTGAAGGCTGAAAGGAAAGCAGTAAAACTGATGAAATATCTTTTTTGTTTACCTTGTGCAGTGTAGTTTAAAAGCTGCATCTCCAAAATGTGTCTCAAAGCACAATTTGCAAGAAGAGAGTCTCCTGGTGGTTGTCATCTATGGAGGACCACAAGAGTCACGTAAATAGTAATAAAGAATTTAATTGATTAATAACAAATTGTACAATAAAAATAGCCATTAATAAATTTGTTTACAAATTTATTTATTAATCTATGAATTATTTTAATTGTCTAATTAATTATTTAACATTTTAATTGTCAATAAAAAGAAGAATTATAAAAATAATTTACAAATGAAATATTAATCCGTCAATAAATAGTTCGAAAATTAAAAAGGGATTTACAAAAACACCATAAAACAGTCAATAAGTACATCATTTAAAAATACATTAATGAATTCATAAATAAATAACGCAATTTAAAATTCTATTTGAAAATGCTAGTTTAAAAAGAGAGATACATAATTGGATTCACAAATTGAATTACAAAGAATACAGGTTTTAATCAGGCATTTAAAAGGGCAACGTCTTTTCCCATTAGCGCTAGCATTTGCCTGCTGCATTCCCCGTCAAGATGAGGTGAGTTGACGGATGATGTTGCTTGTATATAAGTTAAATAGCTCACTTTTCGGTGTGCTGCCAGCGCTGTTGCGTGCTCTCGGTTCGGGTGCGAAATACGAGAGCGGAACCTGAGGAGTGGGTTAGGCGGGTATTTATAGGCACGTACTATGCTCCCGAATGGGGATATCATCTAGATAAATGTCCCCATTTACTGCCCTCCCTCCTCCTATTCAGCTGGGACATGGGCGTACGGACGACACAGTGAGGGTGCTACAGAGAAGTGGATGGGTTCGGGGTGTTTTATGGTGCCTTTGGGGCCTCCACTGAGCCAAATCCAGCTATAGCAGAAATGCTTGAGTCAGAGTTTAACCACATTAGATCAGGAAGACTGAGGAGTAGAAGTGTTTAATCTCAGATAGAGAAACAGAGGGCGAGAGGGAGGAAGGATGGATGGACCGCTACTGTCAAGTTGTTCTAATCATTAATCAGAAATAGAAATTAAATCATTAATTTAAAGCGTATCAGGAAGAACATGACGATAGTGATTTGATCTCAAAAACTTTTGACATTTGGAGATTTCTGCAAGAATTGCATTTTTTGGTGATTAGATGGCGAGCACTTCTGTTCTGGAAACTGCTCAGCAACCCCCTTATTGTCAATCTAGCTAGGAAAGCCATCCCTCCTCTGAATGCTCTAGGTCTCTAGTTTGTGGCTGTAAAGTTTCATGAGGCTGAGATTATCCTAGAGGTCACCACAGGTCATTTTATACAGCGAGGTCAAGTTTAAAAAAATGCTCTCACCGAGGCCGGTTATAAGCATGATAACCTGATAGTGATTATTATGATATCAAGGTTTCTCTCTTTTCACAGTCAAGGATTCTGAACAACTGTGCAGGAGCATTGAGCTCTCCTCAAGGATTTTTATTCTGTACTGATTTTAGTTTTCATGTTTGCTAATTACACTCACTGGGAGAGCCATAAAGTCTTGATGGGATCCAGGGAGTGTGGTTATTTCTCCTGCTAATACAGCGGTTTTATAAATACTCGCGCATTTCCCTTTTTATGGTCGTTATTAGCAAAACCATTCCTGCACCTCTCTTAAGAGAAGCTTTGCCATGATGATTTGCATGCAGGGTGCTAACTAACTATAAAAATATGAAATGCTCTTTTGAGCGTGAGCATTTTGTGACGTCGATCTCTAATTAGAAACGGATTAAAAAGAAGAGTCCCAAAGTTTCAGCGCTGTGCTACAAGTGAGTAATTTCTCAAGCATCTTTTTCTGTGACGGATTGTAAGGAAGGTGTTGAGCATGAAATACATTATATGGCAGCATAGAGGGAGACCTGGAGGCCATGGCAACCTCCATATGGCTTTGTATTATTCTTTTATTCAGTGATTCTTATCAAAAGGATCGAAACAAAGTGTCATCAAAGTTGACAGGATGAGGGCAGCGACTCAGTGTCTAGGTCAGTGGTAAGCAGTGACCTCTTAGTAAAGCAATCCCATTGAAAGCTTTCCGATGGCGATGAATTACAGTAACTTGACTCACCTTCTTTTTTTCTGTCTGTGGAGTCATTACATCATTTAATCCGTACAAACAGGACAAATAGATGCAAAAACAACTGTCAGGGGGGACTTCCATAAGCAGCTTCTCAAATGGCAGCAGCACTCTGCTCCTGATAACTATGCTCCAGTGGTTCTGTGCACTCAAGAGACGTATCCGCGACTGTGAAGTACCCTTACCGAGCATGAATCACTGTATCCTGGCTAACTGCCTGCCTCAGACTACTTGCAGTGTGGGAGGCACTTCCAGATGCAATTTGTCAATTGCTTGCTGAAACAAAAAAAACGTAGCCCACATCTTCCCACCTTCTGCTACCAGGAATTGTGATTCTAATGCAAATTAGCTAATTTAATCTCATCATACAGTATGAACGATTGTAGCGTAAACAAATCTGTGGCAGTACGCGCCCTGCGTGTATATAACAGCATCCGTGAATGTCATCTCTGATCAGTTCCACTTCTACAAGCGTCTACTCCTACTCTTTACAGTAAAAGACAATACGGCGATTATCCTTCCAAGTCCTCTCTGCTGAATTACACATGACCGTGCCTTCAAGGCCCTCTGCCACTGCAAATGGCACTTTGATAAAGTGGAAAGGCAGGACCCAAAACCCTAAAGTATGCTCTATAATCGTTCAGGAAGATAGGGATGGAAGAGAAAAAAGAAGGCGAATGCTGATGATCCTGGACAGACTTCCATTTGTGATGCTCTTAGAGTGATTCAGTGTAATAAATCAACATAAAAACAACAAAAGCAGTTTTCATTTGGTCTGTTTCTTTGGTAGAAAGTACTTTTTTTTTCTCTCTCTTTGGTCTATAGTCTGTCATGAACCTGTCAACCATAACAACTTTCTGCAGACGCTGTCACTTGTTTGCCCTTTCGTGAGTTGTGACCAGCGTGGTTGACACCTCTGCTCCCGTTATCCCGAGGCAAAGAGAAGTTCAGCGCTTGTCTTTTTGCTTCCCTATCGACACAGGTTCACACTTCCTCTGCGATCTCTGCATAGTGTCCTTTTTTTTCTGGAGGCATTCAGAGCTGAGGAGCAATTCACAACAGATTGGGTGTTAAAATCTGTTTTGTGTGACTTTGTGACTGTCACAGCCGGATCACCACGGGGCCACAAAACGCCCTGAAAGGATGGTGCAGGCCTCATAGTAGCAAGTCCCACAGACATTTTCAAATGTTTTTTTTTTCTCCTAAAAGTTGCCTCTCAACTCTCCTGCAGCTTCTCTGTTGGCAACATCTGGAAGACATACTATATCATTCTGCGTTCCAATCTGCAGTCAATAAAGTCAGGCTTGACACAATCACGCCAGAGAAGATGGCCATAAAAGTCTTTGTCCAGGGTGCACCTGGGACTCCCTGAGCTTTATCATCCATAACCATTGCCCCGCTGTAAAAAGTACTGTAGGGAAAATAAACAGATAGAGAGCACTGATCTGTAAAGAAACAGCAGTCGAGCAGAATGGTCATTTTTGTAAAGGAAGATTCACGCCAGAAATAGGTCAGCGTTGATGACGTGAAGCAGATGGGAGTGCACGCCCTTTTCTTTTTTTCATCATCATATTTCATAGTTTCATTGTCTCGGCATCACAGAGCTGTGCCGTGAAGCTATATTTCACCATTCTAAATGTGATTGTCGACCGCATAATCCGTCAGGTGGTTACCACGCCTTTTTCTTTTAACCACTGTAAATCAGCTTTAATTCTAACGGTGGAAAACCTTTTGCTGCGATAAATCAAAAAGCTTCCATCCCATGCTAATTCCCTGCTCTTTCAAAACGGGGAAAGCTATAACCCGCTCTGTGAAAAAAAAAAAAAATTGGCACAAATTCTTTTGGGATGCTGCTTGAAAAAAAAACCCAGTGAGCGATACCCTGGCACAAGGAACCAGATTTGCCTTATACGTCATCACTCTTGTCAGCGGAGTGGCTGCGTTGTAATGCATCACATATTTCCTCAACCTTGTGTGTCTCTGTGGCAGTGCAGCACGCCGCGCCGATGATGGAAAGCTCTGACACATTCTCCTTAGGCAGATACGGCTCAATCCTCGGTCTTGTCGGGGGACTCTGGCTTCCTTCCCGACTTCCCCCCCCCCCCCTCCCAACTGCTAGTTGGGCTCCCAGAGACATCTGTATGTAAGCCAATCACTGATGAGCCTCGCCAAGCTTAACAGTCTGGCTGTCCAGGCCTGACTCAGACTGACAGCATCTGTCTGCCTCAGCACTCAGCTCCCTGCAGAAATCAGACCTTGAGCATGTCAGGACACACCCAGCTACTGTGTATGTCCCCTGGCTCTTCTTTAAACACTCTGCTCTACTATTAGCTTTGTTTGAACCTATATTTCAGAGTATTGGCTTAGTTCTTGACTGCAGATACCTCTTGAAATGCATGCACAGTGAGGTGGATACACTTCTGTCTGTCACATTTCAATCATCACCAGCTAACATGCTGAAGGCCTTTTAGGTGAATTAATAAGCAATTCATTAGAAACCTGTGTTGTCATATCCATTCTCATTACCCCCTTTCTCTATATTTTGGTATTCCGTCTCGTCACCTTGACGCTCGATTTGTCTTCCCTGAGACGTCAGGGTGCCGGAGCAACCTTGACATATTAGGACATTAAATCTGATTCAGCACATGTCGCCGCCCTAAAGTGCTTCCGCGTTCTCTGTTTTCTCAAGCGCATCAAGGAAAATACAATTTCACCTGCAGTGTCTGTCTCTGTCACATTCACTCTCGCAGACACATCCATGTCTACCTTTCTCTCCCCCTTTCCTGTCTCTTCCTCTTATTCTGATCTCCGTTTATACCTCAGTATTCTAGTGGTTTATGTCCTTCCACTGTTATTATTTCAGCTGCATGGCCCTCTACCAAATGGCTTGCGTCTGTGGCGACTTGTTTAAGCCTTTGCAAATCAAATGTTTCTCCATCCATGTCATGATTATGGTGTTTGAGGTATAGGATTCCTGAACTGACTGGCATTGACACATCCAAATACGATTTTGTACGCTGTATGAAATGAAGGGTAATAACAGTTGATTTGTTTGTGTTGATTGATTGCTATGGATTCACGTTTAGTCACTTTTTTGTCCGACCCTTCTCCCCTCTCCTCCTCCTCCCATGCGCTCCGCCATCGCCCCCTCTCATCTGATCCCCACTCTGTTTCAGAGTAATTATTCCTCATTAATCTACAATAGCTCCCAACTACTCTATTAATCCAAAAGGTCCGGACGGCAGGCAGTACTGAATGAGCTCTCCTATTAACTCAACATCATTATTCTCGCCATATAAGGCTCTGGGGCACAGCAACCCCCCAACCCAACCCCCAAATTAGCCTTATTAGTGCTGGAACGTCTTTCCTGACTTCTCCCCCCTGCTCTGCCACATCTTTCAGTTGCCGTCTTTCTGTTTTTCACATGAGTAACCGCAAAATCCTTTTGTCTAATAGATGCAAGGTTTTTGAAAGATACAGCAGTCGTTTCTACTTGAATCATGTCATCATCGTGTCCCACTTTTGGTGAGACATGACGTAAATTTCATGACATTTTTGCATGAAGTTTGGTCATCTCAAATCAAAAAAAGAAAGCATTAACAACCTCCAGAGTGCTTCATCCACAGCAGCTGGATGTGTGACTGTTATCTGGTATTATTTGTGTTTTGTTTGAATAATTTACGTCGTCACATCGAACGTGTTCATTTCCGTCATTTGCCCAAAATTGCCCCCCACCTTTGGTCTTTAACACCAGATGGATGTAAAGAAGCTGTCTCCATGGTAACAGACTCTTGGTAGTGCGGGGTAACGAGGACAGAAAGACAGGGCACGGTGTGTGACTAGTCAGCGTCCAGATGTTGAGATGTGTTTCTGGGCACGAGGCCGACCTCAAACCTGGCCACGCTCCTGCTAATGAAGGACTATGACTGTGTAATAGGGGGAAGGCTTTGGAGACCTCTGTGTTAAACACAGATTACCACTGATGTGTTCAAAACAATGTCATGTACAGCATTATAGTGGATGTGCATATTCACCGACAGACTGTGTTGTTCAGTGGCCAATGCATGTTGGCGAAATAATGAGATTGTTTTTACATTATCCAAAAACTCTGTAGTATTTCTTACAGTAAAGGGACAGTCTAGTACGAGTCATTGCCGTATTTGGCAGTCGTTGTGTTATCAGTGGGTAAAATAAGCTGTCTGTATTATTGCAAAATGCACATACAGCAACTAGAGGTGTACAGAGACGTCATTATCTATGCTGAATGGCATAAGTGGTTATTGAACAATCAGAAACTGAATTTTCCATGAAACCTATGACTGATATAGCCTATGGATATTGCAGAAATACAAGGTAAAACATTGTTTTTATCTTTTTTTATGGATGATATTAACACATACAGCTAGAATCTATAGGTTTCATTTTGATGCATAGGTCCGATAACATCACTCTGCATAATAATCAGCCATAGGAGAGCGTGTATTTTCAGATTAATGGGCCTTCGTAACACTGGCCGTTTGTTTTCCTGATAACGGGCTGTTGGACAAATGCTCTTTTGGTCCAGTAGGATATTTTTCGGACTATTGGGGTTTTGGAATAATGGGCCGTCAGAGCAATGTGCAGTCCGCAGCTCCCAGCTCTCAGTCTGCTGCCAGCTGTGGGCACAAAGCCACAGATCAGCCCTGGAAGACACAGACAGACCAAGAGATGATCACACATCAACTTAAACTTATTTACTGATATCAAACGTGGAGAGGAGAGAACACAAGTTTGCCTGATTACTGCTCCTGCAATTCACTCTCATGGTTTCACTTTTTTTTCTCTTTTAGTGAAGGATAGTTCTGCTACATCCTCTCATTGAAGTTGTAAATATTAACACCCGCTTTGAGACGAGGGGGAGGTGGGGCCCTGGTGTAATTTGTGGGACTTATGCCACTTGCGTAGTGAGCACATAATGCCGCCCGACCCTTTTATTAGCTCTCTTGTGGGACATTTCAAATACTCTTGGGGGCCCTAAGCAGCCGCTTAGTTCGCTCATGCCTTGGACCGGCTCCGATAATGATATGAATGGATTGGAAGAAACATAACTGACATGTCAATCATGGCGTTTTTTTCCAGCTGAATAATAACAAGCAATTTCGGGTGGAAGAAAATCTGTTTCCATCGCATTATTAGTGCTTTCCCAAATAACGTATTCAGATTCGGGTACATCTCTATATGCAGTACTTTTTGTCACTGCTGAGCAAAAAGCAGAAGTTTTCTGAGTAATTTGCTACCTTATAGGCAGTCACTGGTTTCACTTGGGAAATGGGAAAGACCTCAGGTCACCACTGCGGTTTTCCATTACATAAATTAAATGACTAAGCTGATGATTAAGCTGTTCCAATATGCTGATGATATGACCCTTGTTGGTCTTCTCCTGAAAGACAATGCCATACATGAGGAGGCTTACTTTAGCCAAAACTAGCAACAAAACCAAGTGAAACCAGTAACATCCTCCCTGTAACCAGCCTGTTGGAAAAGTAGAACATTTTAAGTACTTGGGCACAATTATTGATCAGACCTTAACTTTTAATGAGAACTCCGAGCATTTTTAAAGAGTCAATTAGCGGTTATTTTTAATCAGCAAGCTGAGGAGCTTAGCCATTAACCAACACATAGGCTACATGAAATGCATTTCATTTAACTTAACAACATGGTACAGTAACAGGAGTGCAAAGAGCAAAAACAAGCTCTCCAAGATTATTAGTATTGCAGGGAAGTTGACTGGCAAGTCACAGAAACAACTTTGCAATATATTGACAGTGCTGTACACAGGGAGGCTAAACAGATAGCTCACATCCACCACACTCAGTTGAGCTGCTCCCTTTTGGCCCTCTATGTGGGGTCACAAGAGACAGCTGGAGCATAAACAAGACGCCTCTTCCTCGTGTGCCATAGGCCTACAGGCATTGAATACAGAATGACGGCATCAGGCCACACTTGTTATTTTATAAGATGTGCTTTCTTGAATTATTTATATAACTTATTTTCTGTTACTTGGCCATTCGCACTGTTGTATACTGTGTATTGTGTATGTTTTTAATGGTGTGCTGTGTTATGTGCATTGCAGTGAGGTGGACAATAACGTCAATCTAATGGAATCTAAGGCTATCAACCAGCTGGTGAACATAGTGGAGTATTTAGGAGTTAAAGAGCCAAAAGCACAGCTAAAAGGAGAGTGACTGTCATCAGGTGGCCACAAACACTAATGCTAACGTGTGCCTGATGTGTCATGGGACAAACCAACCAAGTTTGCCATAATAACTTCATACGCTAATGTCAGCTGTTTTGTTGTCAGCTTGTTGTGGAGTTACTCTGCCACCAAGTGGCCAAAGACAAACTATTAATACAGCATTAAGACTAGAGCTATCAAAAAAAGGAGCATTTACATTAATGCCACACACACTTAAACCCAGAGGACAATCAATGGAAAGCAAACATTAAAAGACTAGTTTGAATTAGGTAGTTTGTTGCATAAGACCAACAAAAGTTGGTGTTTCAGATGTTTGCCTTTCCCCACAAGAAGATCCAAGTTCTCTGTAAATTGATTTTCATATATTTACTAGTATGAAACAAAGCCAATCACTGCCTTGACTGTAGGAAATCAATCACAATATGCATGTTATGCTTTGAAAAATGGCAAATGTAAAGTAATGTAAAGCTGAATTATGTTCCCTTACAATGTGTTTGACAAAGACAATTTAATAGATTCCTCACCCAAAAATAAAAAATGTTTATCATCCTCCGAACTCATTAGGACTGAATGATTTTTGCATTTACACCCTGATGAATCCCCCCCGCCCCTCCACTCCATCCACAAGTGGCTTTTTAAGATAAGCACTGAGCTCTGGCTGCTAACGTGGCCATCATCACTAGATCTGTCCATGTCCTCCAAGTAATCCCGGGTTAAACACCGGCACACAGGCCAGCAAAGGAAGATGAAAACACTTGCCAGCTCACCGCAGAGAAATAGCTCACCCCTGCTATGCCACTCCATTTTCTCCAGCTGTATCAGAGCACTCTGGGAGAGCCGATTGCTGAATAGCTTGGCGGGGGCTTCGGTCTGTGTGTATGTGTCTCATTGTGTGTGTGTGTGTATGTCTGTCAGTGGTTTGATGTCCCACAGCGCAAAGGAGTAAATCCTCTCATCCTTAACCAGGCTGACGTGCTAGCTCATCATTCTCTTTCATCAAGACCTCTTCTTCCAGGCTCCCTCCTGTTGAACCCCTCAACCCCTCGGCTAAATGCTGCAGCATCTCCTTTCCCGTGTGCTTTGGATTGCTTTCCAAATGATCCCCGGGAAAGCTGTCAAAAGCTGCACACTACAAAAAAGAAAAATGTAAATACAGTAGATGTTACATTTGCACTCTTTAACCTCTTTTTACTCCTCGGTTAAATTCAGTTTCCTAATCTGTCATAATCAATATTTGCTGCCTTAATCGGCCTTGCTTGCGTTATGTGGTCGAGGGAGAATGTTTCCTGGAGTGGTCCGTCCTCTGTATTGTCAAAAATATCAAGGTATCGATGCATATTTGAAATGATTTCAATGCTCATTCTCCACAGTATCGATTTTACACCCTCAATGTTGTGTCAATTTTCCCTGTGGTGTCATAAATGGTATCGAATATTGATATTTTTGGAGGTATTGTCTCAAAGTTAGAAATACTAGTATTTATTTATTTATTTTATTTAAAAAGGATCCCCATTAGCTGATACCAATGGCACTAGCTAGTCTTCTTGGGGTCCGATATCAAGTACATTAAATTTATCGCATACGTACTTACATACAACATCACATTTGTGTTACACTAATAACATTCAAATTTCCGAACATATATAAATGTCACATTCATACACAATCTTCCACAACCATTTAGCCTCAAGGCCCATCATCAGGGAAAAGGAACCAAAGAAAAACCATATGTATTGTGACAACACTACTTTGTATATTCCTGGCAGGAATTTAAGAAATTAACATCCATAAGTGGTCACCTGTCCTCGGCTTTGCCAAGCTGAAAACCCATTTTTCAAAACCCGTCACTAACAATCACCTTCATTCTGCTTGGTGGGTGGGACTGAGCCGTATATGGGAGAAACAGTCCAGCAGCTAGCTATCAATCTCAAACACACACACAGCAGTCCCTACCTGCTCTTAAAGATGCCAGATTTGGGGATTGGCCAGTACTTCATCGCCAGCCCGAGGCTGTTTTTCCATCGTTGTTGCAATGACAGGTCGTCCAGCCGTTTTTGATTTGTCACCGTGGCTCAGACCTCGGACCGCAAAGTGGCAATATGGTGAACAGAGAGCTGATATAATGCCTTCAGGGCAGTTTGAGAGAATAAGCAGGCTGCCCTCTCCCCGGCATTTTGCAGATTTAATCTCCTTCTGCCAACACAAAGGTTTTTCATGGAGCTGCTGTTGTTTTAATATGCAGGATGAGAAGAGTTTGGTGAAATGGAACCGGGAAAAGTTATAAAATTGAATGAACATCAATATATTGTAGGATATTTAGAGGTCCTTTTCTTTAAATCCTTACCATTCAGCCTTTTGCTATTGATATTGTGTGAAACCATAGCAAAACGAAAATTAAAAGTTAAAAGTTTGCTGACTAACTGCTTCTTGTTCTTGTTTTTGTCTGCCTGCTTTCAGGTCTACTGACTACGGTACAACCTACACCAAACTCAACCTGGTGCCAGGGACAACAATCGTAGTGACCAGCTTCTACATCTGCCCAACCAACAAAAAAAAGGTAGGAGGATGCATAGACGTTTTAAATGATGGCGTTGTGTCCATGAGCTCACTGAAATGTACTGCTGATTTGCTCCTCTTGAACTAACCATTTTAAATGAAAAAGGAAAAGCTTTGCTCGAGTGTTTTGTTGAAACCTGAGCTAAGGTCTCATATGCTTCACACCCATCCACCACCCTGATGTCCACGCACTTTCTTTCTAGCTTTGCTAGAACCATATAGACTGTATATAAGAAGTGGACGTAGTCACCGTGACTCTCAGCCATTGGTTAATGGACTACCATGATGGAATAAAGTACCTGTGACATATGACAAAAAGTAGACCTCTGGGGTCTGTGGGGATGTCAGTTGGTAGGATTAATCATGGTAAATTATATTCATGCAAATGCTTCAAATGTGTCCTGTCTTTGTCTGGGATATATTATGGCTTTTATTTTTGTGACAGACGAAAGATTAGCGCATGTAGTGCCGCTAGATGTCGCTAATCTTGAACTGCATTTTTCCCAATCGTTTGGTGTTTTTGCACTCTTTTTGGTATTACACATTTGCAAACACCCTTTGGCCACCACCTTTGCACCACTCCTACCAGTTATTAAATCCACAGGCAGCTTCTGAAAACCAGTTAATTTGAAAAAAAAAAACAGGCATCAGAACAGCTTAAGCGAGAGCCCAGAGGTACAGTATGGTGACCTTAAACTGAAACGGACTGCCAACTGTGGTGGCCCGTCTAATTGGCAGGCGTTATCGCCGGGGACCAGAGGTTTCTTTCAATCGATGAAGAGATAGAGGGAGATTTGATGGAGTCACTTTTCTCTCACTCCAGTCACAACTCCAAATGTCTGTGCTGGATCTGCCATCTCATCTTCTTCACACACACACATGCTCACACACATACAGGATAGTAGAGGGGCCAGACAGCATCAGAGCATTTAATTGCATGGAAATGGTGTCATCTTAATTTTCCTTAGGGACAGAAAAGAGAGACTGGCTGTGTGTGTGTGTGTGTGTGTGTTGTGACGGCAGGATGTCTGGTAATATGAGCTGGGGATCAAGCTGCTGCTTAAACACACCTCCAGGCCTGGCAGGAGAGTTCTGATGGTAAGCTCAGGTTTGGTGCTTCTTGCTGGAATCGGTGTGTGTTGTTGTGAGAGTAGTAGATCATCAACACTTTGATTGCTCTAAACTAAATATCAGTGTGCCGCCATGTGTTTACTTCCTTCTTTTCAGCATCCAAATTATGAGCGATTACGTTCATTAGTTGCCCTTACGCACGTACAAACACACACACACACACGTTTTGATCAATACTGCTAATCACATCAGAAAACAGCAAACAGGAAGGTCTTTAAACTCTGTGAGGGGATTACACACACAGTGAAGGGATCACACAGGAAAGGTGTGAGGGGCCTCGGGTAATCAATAGGACTTGAGGCAATTAGAGAGAGAGGTGAGTCTTCAGACGGTAGACAATGTCACCGTCTCTTTCTCTCACTTCATTGAGAGCTTTGCAGCAGAGGGCTCCCGAGGACCCTTGACACATTTCAACGCCAGTGGGAGTCGTTAATAAACTTTGAGACTGGAAGCTCGGTGCACTCTCCCTCAGCAATTTTCTTTAACGCTTGTGTATAGAGAGGGCTGTCAGCTGCATGGGCAAGTGTTTGCACAAGTCTTGTTTCCTTGTTGTGGAGTGCTCGGCGTGTTGGCTAAATGAAGATTCAAGTGTATGCTGAAAGGGATTTTAGAATCAAAAGCTTCCTTTCTAGTGGTACTTATCTATCAGATCTTTACTAGCCATCATAGAATAGAGGCAGAGATCTAATCCTATAACACATCTTACACAAATCTGTACTGAATCATCGATGACACTAACCAAATCAGTAGCTTTTAACATAGAAGCTCCTCTCAATGGTGACTGAAAGAGACTGCCCTCTCTCTGTCTAGATGGGTGGATGGATGGATGGATGGATGGATGGATGGATGGATGGATCAACAAAACATAGTGACTATAACACAGGAGACAGCCATTTGCATCCAAATGGTGTTCATTTTAAGGCGTGACCACGACGTTCACTAAACCTAAACCATAACCGTATAGCATTATCATATCCTAAATCTCATTTATTTTTCAACAGGGATTTGGAAGGCACAGACAAACAATGTGGTCCTGTTGATAGGGGTGTCAGATCAGATTATATGTGTTCTAGAGTGCATGGACTAACCACACATTTTGTCATTTGATTCAAAGGATTTGTTGGACTGAAAAATGCCATCGTCAGCATATAGGTGCAGTTTGAACTTAAATGTTGGGAGTTCACAAAAATAATCTAGAGGGAATGTAATGTGTACAACGCTGAGAGGTCTGATTTATTGGGGTGTGTGTGTTGCCTACATATTACACCCTCCAAACAGAATGCGACGCCAGCGAGCGTCGGTGACAAAATCAGTTTGATTGAATTGTATTCTATCGGAATGAACTAACTGTCGAAGCGCGCAGGGCGCCGTTTTGAGCTGAACTTTTGTCAGATGCCGTGTTTCTATTTATTCCTTATTCCAACGGATGAGGAGCGGCTGATTGGTTAAGTTGAAATAAGGAGTTATCTATACAATAGCTCCTCATTGTATGTCGTCACTCTACTTGCTATTAAAAATGAAAGTTTAACTTTGAATAACAGACTTTAATATAACATTAAGTTATTTACGGGGCACCACCGTCCTAGAGGGAAATTTGATCACAAGATGAATAAATAAGTCTCGTAATCTGAAGGTCGCTACCGAGTTCTTTTAACTCGGTGTACTGTCGCGTAATACTTCAAACACACAAAAGCACGTAACCAGGTTCTTTATAAATGATTGACTACTAAGGGTATACACACTGCAAGACTCAATATGCATAACTGAATGGAGGTAATGAAGGGTGGACAGATGATTTTCAGCTTACACAATTAATAATGAACGGTAAATGAGGTAGTTGGCAAGATGGATGATGCAGCAGGGCGACTTTTTTTTTGTTTCCTTCTTCTTCCTACTCTCTCCCTCTTCTCTCTCCCTGATGTTTCGACGTCCTCTAGATGTCCGGCTACCAATCGATAGTTCAAATAACAACCTGTGATCGTGACTTTTAGCTTAGAAGAAATTAATGAGGTATCAGCGATTACAAATCAACCACTTTGTGTTGTGCCTACTGAAAAAGACTAACATTCTTGACTTTTGCCTCAGTGTTGGCAATGCGGCTGGACGCATCTAGCAACAATGAGTGGAAAACAAGTAGAGGAATGTGTTTGTGTGGAATCATCTCAGTGTCCAGTGTATTTTGAGGATTAAGACAATTCTTGGTCCATTAACGGCTTATCCAAATCTGATCCCCTTCGAGATGTAATTTTTTAAAGACATGCACTCCTTTTATGCACCTACCCGTAAAAATTTCTACCTCAGCAATTCTCTAAGCAGCAAGACATCACCTGGAGAAGTGCCGTCAAGCTCAGAGGGCCTCAAAGGCAAACCACCTTCAGGTCATTCCTATTCAACTCTTTCAGCTCTACATAATGAGTTACACTCAGATCAAATATGTTTATGATGTATTTGAGTATATAATTAAGTGTGAGTCACCACAGTCCAATAATCCAGGATGATTCTGAACACATTAATGATATACATATATGATGCTGACGCAATACAATCAGCTGCAGAAAAACATAAGATTGTTTATTCTAGCACATCACTCACACATAGGCACTTATTTCCTTTAATGAGACATTAAGACAAAAAAAATACATTTCCACAGCAATAACTATTCCAATACAGCCTTAAAGTAAACTACAATTTCTGGGTGAAATCTAACCAAATCAGTGCATAAATGCCACAACTCTTCGGACTGTCGCAAAAACAAATTCACAGTCATTTTAAAAATGCCTTCAGTCACCTATCGAAAAGAAGAAAGGCAGAAAACAACAAAGCCTGAAAGAACAAAGTGAGAGGAAAGTGATTAGTAAACACAGACATGACTAAAAAGGTTTCAAAAAGGAAAGAACAAGGGGGGAAAAAAGAGTAATAGACCGAATGATGCTGCAGATTTACCGTCAGCACTTCAGTGATTGGCAGTTCAAAGAGCTTCAAAGAGAAAGGCAAGATATTCAGATGTGGTCACATTATACTCAGATGATATAACCCTATGATGAACAATTTTCGTAATTCCAGATAGACTATCCTATTCTTTTGTGTGATTGACGGTGAAATAGCTGTCTGCTCTATGATCTCTTTCTCGCTGTCATTTGTGTCCCATGCTAAAATATATATTGGTAACTGGATCATTTTCTCTGAAGCAAATTTGAGTTTCTTGTCCAGTGTTATCATAGAAAACAGGACAATGAAAGTAATTATGTAAAAAAATGATGCAGTTCAACAGTAATAGACACTCTGCTAATAGAAAATGACCTTAAAGGAGCAGAATGTGGCGGTATTTAGCGGTGAGGTTGCAGATTGCAACCAACTGAAGCCTCTCCCTTGTGCTAATGCCAATGAACCACTGTTGAATGTTTGCATTTTTAAATTAACTGGGAAAAAATATAAAGCCTATTCAGTAATATTATTTTTTTTTTTTTTCCTGCTGTACCGAAAACATACTGAACTGTGACCCCAAAACCAAGATAGTCTACATAGCCGAATTGTACATTTTGTGTACCGTTCCACTAATGTCAATGTCCTTGTTGGACAATTAATTTACCATTTCTTTCAGAAAGTTCTCTTACATTTTGGAGTATTTTTTCATTCACGATACTCTCCCCATTTAAGTGCCATTTCAGAGTTGCTGACACTTAAGATGTGATAGCCACGATGTGTCCACCCCAGCTCCTTCCTGTGTGATTAATCGTCAATAATTCAGTAGGTTTACAGACATACTTTGGGGGAGCACTTTGCTCTCAGCCTTTGGGGGGTTTTTACCAAGTGTTTGTCCATTCACGTTTTGAGAAATTGGCTGTGTGGAAACACTTGGAAATAGAAAGGTAGTCTCCAGTGTATATGGCTCCCATACTGATGACGAGCAGAGTTGAGCTGTGGGGCATCAGGAAAAAAAAATGTAGGTTTTCCTTCCTCTTGAAACAAAAATAAAAAACATGCAAAATTGCCTTTCAATACAGTTTGACATGCAAAAGCATGTTTTCCAGTGCTGAAAGCTACGAGGGGTAAACCATAGCATCGCCACATGAGAACCATTTCCCTGTTGTTTCCTCTTCCTCCCTCTATCCCTGCACCCATGTCATCTGAGAAAGTAGTCTTTCCTTTATCCTCTGCCCAGACTCTGATTTGGGAACTGTGCATGGGCTGATAAGGAGACTGGAGCGTATGGTGCATCTGTGAAAACGAGGACAGTTGGAGGCGAGGTTAGACCACAGAAGCTAGCACTAATACTTGCTGGAGGGATATCGACTTTTGGTTCCACTACAGAGGTTCGGTCCACCCACTCGGTGATATGGAAACAGTGTTCTACTTCGGAGTATACATAGTTTATTTGAAGCGTCGGGGAGACAGGTGGCATGGCATGCTGCTCACTCAGAGAGTCAGGAAGCAACGGATTTTTAATAAGAAAGAATCATTTATATCATCACGAGTCTTAGAGAAAGGTTTAGTATTTTACTCAAAAGTATACAGATGTAAGAACGCACAACTGCAGTTTATGCAGTTTCTCTGGGAGTCTTTTTTTCCCCAATATGAGACAGACATAATGTATGTGAGGCAGCAGGCACCAGGTCATAGAGCGAGATTTTCTTTGTTGTGACACATCAGATGCTGTTCTCTCTCCGTCTCTCTTACATCTTATCAGCACTCCCTGTATCAGCGGTATCAGTGTGTTTGTCTCAGAGTACAAAAGAACACACAAAGAAGACAATAGTTCAGTCTTACTCACTGACTAAGAGTTAAAAGAAAACCCATGATAACAGACCTCAAAGTCTTTTAGCTCTGTTTTGGTCTCCACCAACTCTGGAGAGAAATGGCTTGCTCTTTAGCTGCTAAGTGCTTCATTAAGTTTTCCTTAAAGCTTCAGTAAGCAACCGTGTTTGGCATCATTGGGTGCGACAGCCCACTGCATACTTTTTTTCACATAACTGATCTCATGGCGTCCTTTCGTATGCTTCAGTCTCTCCAGAGCCTTGTTGAGTTTGAGAGGTTGTAACATTTTTGGGGGCTCGTCCACGCGTTTTTCCAGAGTGCGGGTGCGCGCTGATGGCTGCTTGATTTTTTTTTCTCAGTGTTGTAGCTGTGCGTTTTGATGGATAAATTGATTTAGACAAACTTAGTCACAAATGTGGATTTGAAAAGAATGCTAGTAGAGAGGAGAGGGCTTGAGACAGGGTTGCCATCATGGGGGCCGGGAAGGGCAATCTAATAATTTGAATTTGCCTCCTGTCACAAGCATGTTCCTATCAACAAACTTCCTGTTTTTAGAACATGCTTTAGTTTAGCATCACATATCAATAAAAATACATGTTAATTTGCATTAAATGTCAGTTTCATTTAGTCTTTATTCACAATTTGGACACGTCTCTGTTTATGTGATTGTGAGAGCAACACAAAGGAATGCCGTGTAGGTCATAATTAAGGTAAATGGGGTCATAAAACCTAGTCTGTGTCTTAATTTTCTTTCTCCAGTTCTGCTAGCAAGGTTCAACAAAACTTCAGTTCCTCTCAGATGGGTAGGTAGACATACAGTAGCATGTATTAATGTACATTTTAATGGCAGAATTAGTTGTCTGATTCTCATCAGTTCCTGATGTCTTACTGGTTGGACTGGTTGTCTTCTCTGAGTCTTTGGGAAGAAACCAGATGTCAGGACTTTGGTCCTGGACTTGTCTGCAACAGCTCATTTTTGCCCCAGAGCCCCCTAGCAGGTTTATCTGGTATTGCTGCTGTCTTTTACATTGACAAGACATGAATGCTGATGATGTCCTCCAAGTTCTACTTTTGCAATGTTACTCCATCCACTCTATCTCTGACAAAGCATATTCCATCCAGAGTGCTACTGCTACAAGTCCCTGCAGAGCACGGTCAATCGCATTGCCACAGTCCGATTACAGCATAAAACTAGCTGTGATCATCTTTGACCTAGCATTGATTGAAACTATTGGTCCATATGCTCTGTCCAGCTGGGTTCTTGTGTCCTCTTGTGCCACAACAAAAGGCCCAACAGCCATCAGCACTTCTGCTCTCAATCCTTTACATGCCGGGTCTAAATGGATTGACCTGACCAGGGTTCACCAATTCGGATCGATTATGCAGCGAAGCCGGAGCCATAGACTCACAGTACTCATATCTGCTGGCTCAACCTATAGGGAGACCAGGCTCTGCACTATACGTCATGCAGCTTCTGCAGGGATGTAAATGCTGCTCTATATGCTTGTCTCTGAATTTTAAACTTGGATATGTTTGCTGCAGTGTAGAGTTTAATAGGGCTTGGTTAATATTTCAATACAGCTGAAGTAGACCGAAGAATATTAAAGCGGAGAAGACATCAGAAAGGAAGCCAAAACAGGAGGAGACTATGAAATCAATGTGTTTTTGAGCTTTTTTTATGTGTCACACCAGGCATCGGGAAATTTATGAATTAATTTGTCATTAAGGTTAATTTGAATCAGCATTTGTATGACGTGCAGAGGCAGCCACTGCCATAGAAAAGACATATCTGTTTTGGCGTAGTGCTTTAATTGGCCTAGTTTTTTTTTTTAAATGTGGGGTGTCTAAAGATGAATAATTGTCGCTAATCTCCTTATAATGTCCCTTAATGATTAAAGTGAGCCGAGTTTAGCTCCACGAGATTCAATTTTTTGACGTCTCACATTACATTTACAGATCTACCAACAGCACTAGCTTGGTGAAATGTAAAGGATGTACGCAAAACCAGCATAGCAGGCATCACACATACAACAAATGGCAGCACTTTCTAGTTTTTCCTCATCCCTTCCATCATTCATCCATCATCACAGGGTAGATCCTTTCTTTTCCGCTACTCTCTTCTACTCATCATTCCACCTCCATCCATCAAATTCTCTTCCCATGTCTCATTCTTTGTTAAGCTCATGTGTTCATCCTAACATTTTACCTCCTCCATATCTCCCTTTGCCATCTCCTTGTCATCTTTTAGTGAGTTTCCACTGCAGGTGTACGTTTCCACCGACCCATGAATCTTTTCAGGGAGTCGGAGCTGAATATTGCTCACTTGTGAAACACAATCCGAAGGGTTGCAAATTGACAATTTGTTTCAATGGGGTTGAGTTCGACGGCGGAAATAAAGAACCTTAAAACACTTTGCAGATAGTTGCTACTTCACAGCGTTCTGTGGCACCGGTGTGTGAAAAATTTAGATTAGATCCTGATGGGCAGGTTGGCACTTTGCACGGCAGCCTCTGCCATCAGCGTATGAATGTGTGTGTGAATGGGTGATTGTTGACATGTAGTGTAAAGACTATTTACCGTCTCTTTCTTTTCCTACTTCTGCATTCTTATTATAATCTCTTTTTTATATTTCTTCCTTCTCCCCCTTTCTCTATTTCTTTACTCTCCAGCTATTTAATCTTTTCTCATATACTGTATAGTGACTTCCATTCTGCACTAACGCCATCATAAATATTAACACCGCAGTAGGTGCTATTTATATGCAATTGCCCTCCTTTCTTCCCATTCTCTCTTTTCTTTCTCATCCTTTTCTTCCTGTTCATCCTCCTCACCCTCCCTTCTTTTCTATCCCTTCCTCGCTAACTGCGGGGTGAGAGACCATGAGCCAGACGCTGGAGATTGATCGACCACGAGCGATGAGCATGTTCGTTTGTGAAGAACGAGAGAGTTTATAGATAAATGACGTGAAAGAGGAGGTAGAGATGGATGAAGTGTGCTGGAGGGGCGAGTGTTATAACCCTGTGGTCTGCTGTGTGTATGTTGCTGAAGTAGGAGTTTTACTGTGGAAGAAGGGTGGAGTGATAAATGACTAAACAATAAAAAGAGTAGCACAAAAATTGACTTGCATCGTCAACAAATGATATATGGTGCTGCTGTAAAACTGCGTTTATGCGTCTTCATACAGATCTCACTGTCACAATGCTGTGTAGAATGCGTGTTGTCATGCTATAGTGCATGTGTATTTAATACTCATTTTATTTGTATAGCACTTTTCAAGCTGGGATAGATAGATCTGCACAGTCTGAAGTTTATAGCTACATCTCAGGCACTGAGGTAGGTAAACAAGGTTTTACAATAGTCCAGGCATGAGGAAATAAAAGCATGAATATTTTTCTCTGTGTTGCTAAAAGATAACATTGCTCTGATTGTGAAAATATTCCTGAGTTGATAGAAACATGATTGTACAATTTTTCTTTGTAGGTTTTGTCAAAAGCTTAGCGACGATAACACCCAGGTTCTTAGCAGTGCCTTTAATATTTGGGATAAGTAGTCGTAGCAGTAGCTGGACTTGATTACGGAGGTGATCGGGGTCGACGATAAGCACCTCTGTTCTGTCAGACTTCAACTACAAAAAGTTTTGTGACATCCAGTCTCTCACATTAGCTGCAGCTCTGTAGTGTGGCCAGCTTGTTATATTCAGAGAGTTTAATGGAGGGATATAACTGTATCGTTCACATAACAGTGAAATGAGATGTTAGGTTGCATTCCCCCAAATCAGATGTTGCGGCCAAAACGCCAGTCATCGCATTCATGATGTTGGTAAAGTTTTATTGGCTGCAGGGTGGTGGGGACCACAGGGGATGCAAATAAAAAATGCGCACTGGACTGGCGCCCTTCCAGTGCCCCCATGAATGTCTAACGTTCTGGGCATTTTACTGCCTTGCCTTAGCTGTGTATTCCCTGATCTGTATAATATATACAAGCCCTGAAGCCAACTTCTGCATAATGTCTTTTCATGTAATGTATAGATCTATATACCATGCTGTTTTTTTTTTTTATTTGTCCAACCCTTAGGGTCTGCAACCGATCTATCCTTGCTATTATGTGATTTCTGTTTCTTTATTATATTTTGATCTTGAAAATTCAATAAAATATTAAGGTGAAAAAAAATAAAATGTGCTCAAGCGCCGATTTGCGAGAGGTGAGCCAACGCCGATTTGCCTCTGGTTTGGGGCTTTTGTCGGGAAGCGGAAAATCAGGGCTAAAGTCATGCAGTGTGAACATTAATGGGACGTGAATGCATACAGGTGGAGAGGGTGAGGAGGAGAGTGGAGCTCAGTGTATCAGAGGAAAACCCCCCGGCAATCTAGTATAAGGTAACATATATTATCTTATATATATTATATATTTTATCTGTCCAGGCCGTTTGGGTGAAGACTATCCTGCCTAAAGAATGATCGGCGGTTCCAAAAGAGATAAAAAATGTTCAATAAAATGTACGTCATATAACGTATGACACCTCTTCTAAGGAGAGGAGTTGGGCCAGAGATGAAGACGTGTTTGCCGGTGGCTTTTAAGTGTAGCAGAAAGATGGATGAAGTCATCTCTTAGCATTTCAGACATCTTCTTTGGGACATCATTGCAACCGACATGGATGATTACATTTGGAGTAAGAGGGTGCTTATCAAAGAACACTTGGCATCTGCTCTACAATATCCTCAAATTTTTGCACAGGTTTTCATATTTCCGTTGTCACATTTCGAGTCCCAATAACCAATGATGGGACAAGGAGGAGAAGCGGGTTGACTCCGGGTAGAAGTAGCAGACTGAGGGAGGCCTGCGTGACTCGGTCGTACTTCAGCGGTACTTTGCTCGGTACCATTAAACACACCGGGACGAGCAAAGTGTCCAGGCAGAGTTTGTTACGATTAGTAAATTGTGTGTGTGTGTGTGTGTGTGTTGATAACTACTACAGCCAGACATGCAGCCCTCTCTGAGGATTATTCTCTGCACTTCAGTTCCAACTAAACTTCATAGGGAACATGTAGAATAAATCCATGAACTTCAAAGGGAAGTAGAAGTGTTGGGCGACGTGCAGACGTACAGCTGAAGCTAATTTTAATCCCTCATCCCCAGGCAGGTACATTATTCCTTATCTACATTAGTTACGTTTTTGATGGGATTTATATGTTTCAGAGCGAGACTGACATGTGTTACATGTATTTTTTGAGTCAAGCAGTAGAACTTTATTTTAACTTTGTATCTTTTTGTATCAGTTTTATACATCTACGTGCTAAAAATTACATGAAACAGTTTTTTTTCAGTTAAATTTTTTCACCCAAATGTAATACTTGTCACTTTAAGATAGGCTTGCATTTTTGCCAAGGCTTCAGCAAGACTTTTTTATGTCCTGTTAGTGAAAGAAATAGTGAAAAAAAAGTGTTTAATGACAACTATAACACTTTATGCATATACCAACAAGATTAGAAACCAACACAGTTATGGTTAAGGTTAAGAAGTGAACTCGGGCCTCTTAAAGTTGGATGCACAACAAGCACATCCACCACTTAAACCTCCAAATCCTGATTGTCTGCCGTAGGACATTTTTCATATTTAACACCTCCAGTGAACATAAGTCTCCAAACAAATGCTGATATAACCCTAATGACATCATTGTGACATCATCAGGGCTATTTTCTCCACAGAGCCACAGAATACATTACACATCTGTTTTCACAGGCAGTTACTACTCAGGCGTTGTTACCCTTTAAAGGAATATTTCACACCCATTCACTAATTGTATCAGGGAAGAATTAATACGATAAATAATTCATGAGATGTTTGTTTGTGCTGTAAGCATAAAAACACCCTTCTTCTAGCTAATCCTCAGACAAACTGCTGCTTCGCTGCTTATAAAACTCTGTATTTTTCCTCATATAGTACTCTATGTGTTTACACCAACTTGTGTTTTCATGAGCTTGCTGCAGGTTCAAGTCTTTCATATTATATCAGTGATAGAGAGCAGCAAAGGGGACATACACTCATATGAAAGAGTTGAGACAGTATATGCCGAACAACACTGGTGTATTGTTATTTTCTCAAACACATTTCACAACTGTTTTCTTCTGGTTCTACCTCACTCTCGTCCACAAACACACACATGTGCACACACACAGCATGACATCCACACTCAAGCCAATTCCCCCCATTCAGAGTCGTCTCTGTACCCTTTTGCCATCATCCAGCTTCTCTTTCTCAATTTTTCACTTATCTTTCCCCAATTCCACGGCAAGAGAGGGGGAACACAGAAACCCAGGGTGAAAGAGAAAGAGAGGGAGACAAAGAGGGAGAGAGAGAGAGAGAAGTGATGAAAGCCAAGATCTAAAGCTGGAAAATTGATCTTTTTTTCTTTGGGACTCTTCTTTTGACTGCAAGCGGCACTGAATATAAATTGATAAATTTGCCAGGCTGTACTTGCTATGACACCTAAGGCATGCTAGGGATAAGACACGGCTCCCCAGCATGGATACACAGTAGGCGGAGGAGATCTCAGAAGAAGCAGTGTCAGAGCTAAATATCTGGGATTTCATTTAGTTATGTCATTTATACAGACCGTTGGAAAGCGCTAATCTATGAGTACCTCATTCTTTTAAATTGAACTGAAATTAAAGGTCCAGTTTGTAGGATTTGATGGCATCTAGTGGTGTGGTTGCAGATTGCAACCAACTGAGTAACCCTCCACTCACTGCTGATACCGACTTCCTTTGGCTAACTCAGACAGCTGAAGTATAACAGCAACCAAAAACTGTTTCTACATGCAAGTTGTTTGAAAAAAAAGTTGAAATAACATCTATGAAAAGTAATGTCTGGTGAGAATTAGTGTGAACATTAGCAAGCTTGGCTAACTTAACTTCCACTTTGCGAGTACAAACTTGACATCATGATGGGTCGTCCTAAACGGTTGATGCTGTAAAGGAACAGATGTCTTAAAACCACTAAAATCAATGCTATGTGGGCTTGTTGAAAAATTTGGAAAAATGCTTTGTATCAATGTTCATAGGATAAAGTGTGATGTTGTCTTGTCACTAGCACACCACAGAAGTTGCCTGAAGCTTAGAAGCCGAAAAAAACAAAAAAAAATATGCTCAAATGCTGCAGTATCACTATGGTTCATGTTGCCTTACATGAAACGTGAGGAGAAGAAATCTAATTTCAGTTTGACCTTAACTTTGTCTCCACCGGAGGTACTACAAGCTCATTGTTGTGGAAACCCTGCACTGCACTGTCTCAGGTTCTTCTTCTTATTCTTAAGCTGTCAGACATGATGGATGTTACTGCTCATGTGAACTTATTCCTTTTTTCTCATATTCATTCCAAACACCTTTTTTTTCTCCCCACACACGTGTACGTTTCTTTGTCTTTTTCATGGTGCTCGGAATAATCTGTTCACAAGACAACACGGCAAAACTAGATATAACTGGGACCATACTTGTTCAAGCACACATGCGTATACGAGCATACACAACACAGGCAAAAGTGTCGATGTTAGAGGAATGAGTGAGGCTGATTAGCTACAAAAGCGTGTGTGTGTGTGTGTGTGTGTTCTTGTTCAGCTATCTTTGTGGGGACCAATTTCAGTTTTAGACCTTCAGAGTGAGGACCTTTTTGGAAAGTGAGGACATTTTCGGACAGACCTTCAAAGGTCTGTTTGAGGGTTCAAACTTGGTTTTAAGGTCCAGGTTAGAATTAGTTTTAGGTTAGGGTTAGGGTAAGGGTTGGGGTCAGGCATTTAGTTGTGATGGTTAAGGTTAGGGTAAGGGGCTAGGGAATGCATTACGTCAATGAGTGTCCTCACAAAGATAGAAGTACACGGCTGTGTGGGTGTGTGTATGTGTTTTTCCTTGAAAAGACCTGCTAAACATATATTGGATAGAAGGTTCAAAGTCAACTTTTAGTTTCATCTGTCCCAGTTGGTCTCACAGCAAGTATCAAAGTGATGTTAGATGAAAATGTTACACTGACAGCACAAAACGCAGGCAGTCAGTCAGCTGCCAAGCTGTCAATCCGTTTTCAGACCTGCTTCACTACCTTGCATAGTATCAAATAGATGTTATTTTATTTGAAATACCATTTGAATGTATGGGCTTCATGAAAGTGGAAAGTATACACAGACATAGACATACGGGGCTCAGACAACATAAGACGCGTTCCACGCGACTGTACATCTGTTGGAAAGGATTACCCATCTTATTTCTTCCTATCCATCCTGATCTGCATTTAGAAAAATACATCCGCTGCACACATGCGTCACTTTGTCTCCAGAAGCAGAGCCTTGAAAATTGCCAATTTTCCCCATAGCGCACAGCACACAGCAGTACTTCATATTCCCCTCAGCTTTGTCAATTTGTTTCTCTGTGTCTCCGACTAAAATGCTCTCATAGGATCGGGGAGGGTGCAGTGTAAGACAAAATGCATTATGGTTTGATTATAGTGTTCATTATAGATGAATCGTGTTGGTTTTTTCCTGTTCTTGCCTCTGTCGCTCAGCTGGGGCAATGGCATGTGACTTGAAGAAGTGCATAGGAGAGGAAAATAAGTATTTTTAAGTAACACTGTCTAAATACAATATCTATAATGCATTATGAGGTCACACAAGGTCACACAAAATGCTTTGTGATGCATTTAACTTATGTGAATTTTCATTACTAGCATTTTTGGGATGTTTGAGTAGAGTTGAGAGTAGTTAACTTGCATGAAGCTGCGCACAATTTAATTGCTTTGTTTGTTTTTACAATTTTACCAAAGAAGTCCCTGTGAAAAGTGTTGGCAGTGAGTTCTGAGGATTATCCAGAGTAACAGGAACATTTCTGTAATGAGATGAGTGCTTTTTATTTTATTTTTTTTTATTTAATTTTTAATTTCTGTGGCACTGCAAACAAAGTTACATTAATCTCAATGCACTAGCTTGGTTCAGAAATCTCAGAGATATATATCTCTAAATCACAACAACTAAGACCAACAGTATCTGCATGGCAGCGGAACAAGCTGTAAAATATTAGATTCATGTATTATCACATCATCAAGTTGTTAGCAAAGTTGCCTATTTACATATCCAGCAGACATTTACAGTAGAGTCACGTTTCTGGCCAGTTGACTAAAGTAAGTCCAATACTTACTCTCCTTCCAGCTCCTTCTCTCCACCGACCCCTGAGAAAATGCACTGGGCTTGCCTGCTAAATGCTCCACTATGTTCATCAGCTCGTTGCTAACTGTGTCTGTCTGCTGTTTGGTCCTGGGCAACTAGCGTAGAGTGGCATCAACACTGAGCTATAAATCCAAACCTGTGCCAGAGGCACCAACAGTGGGACTAGGGATGGGTTTCCATAGCTGGTTCCATTTTGGATCTGGTTTCCAGTTGACAAAAAAACAGAATTTGTTCAATTTGAGACACTAACAAATCTCTTAAAAGAAAAGCGCAATTCAAAACATAGATTATATGTAGCAGAATTCGCACTTTTAGCTGACTGTTGCTGGTTAAAATGGCATTGGCAATGGCAGATTAGATCTGCTGTCATTAATTAATGATCCGTAACGGCTAAAATGAATTAACATTTTAGTCGCACCAGAGTCCACTTGAAAGTGCCCAGACTTGCTTTTTCAGGCAGTCTCGGTTCAGTTATTTGGTCCACACTAGGGATCGATTGAAAGCTTTCACACCAGCCCAAACTAACTGTACTAACTGAGCAAACAGACCTGATTTATATTTAAATGAACAGAACAGGTTAAGTGTGAAAGCTCCCTTATATTGCCTGACTCTGACTATGTGTATGTGTACGTGTATCTGTGTGTGTGCGTGTGTGTGCACCAGACAGCGCTGTCTCCTCCCAAAGCCTAGAGCAGACAGCCTCAGCAGCCTCATGAGGGCTGTGTCTACAAGCTCTGCTACATTCGGTTGCCGTCTCCTCTGCAAAATCCATGTCAGCTACATAGAAGCATCTTGATTTCTAAGTTGTCTTTCCCCTATGATTTAAAAAAAGAGAGAAAAAAAAAGTAGCAGCTGTTAGGGGAGCATTAACACTAGTTTTCAAGATTGGCTCATTTTTACTCCCCCTTACTTTCCTCTGTCTCTTCGTTTCTATCTATCATCTGCCCTCTTTCTCCCTTCGCTCTTTTCGTTTTTCTCTATGTGTGTATCTGTGTGTGTCACCTCTCCACATGCCTCTCATTAGTTCCCAGCTATCTGTGTGCCAAGGGGGGAAACAAACGCTTATTATCTTATCACATCGTGTATGTGTGTGTGTATATCTATCTTTTTCATGGCGATGCATTTGGAATAATCAGTCCACAAGACGACACAGCAAAACTAGATATAATTGGGGCCAGACATGCAAACACATACATCGACAAAGTGTCCATGTTAGAGGAACTTTAGGTTGATCATCAACTACTTACATGTCTGTGTGTGTCCTCACGACATATCGCTGTGGCTCCTGCACACAGTTATCTGTGGGTTGACCTTGATTGTAAAGAGTAGATGAAGCTAACCTGCAGTTACTCACACACCTACACCCCCCACACGCACACCATTTATTCAGCAACCATTAGCTGCCTTGTACTGAGGTAGGCTGAGCAAAATCAATATATCAATTGGCAACACATTAGGCAAATAATTGCTTTTTTATTCAAAATAAACCACCCACTCAGTGCTGTCCACTTCCTTCCTGACCACAGCCGATCCATAGCTTCTTGATAGTGTCCCTTTCAGTATGACTTTCCACCAAGGCAGCCTTTATAAAAGGTTTGTATACATATATATACTTTAATTGGTTTACAATGTTTTACAGATTTGCAGATCAGATCATGGATAAGACAACTTGTTAAATAGGATGTGAAAAATCTTCTAGAAAGTAGAAGCTCTGTCTCTGTATAGGGGAGACTCGTGGGTACCCATAGACACCATTTTCATTCAGATGTTTTGAGGTGAGAGGTCAAGAGACCCCTTTGAAAATGGCCTTATTAGCAGGAGTATTTAGCGATCTTCCCGACAAGCTACCATGACATGGTTCGTACCAATGGATTCCTTAGCTTTTCTAGTTTCATATGATACCATCTTCGCTCTAGCTTTAAAACTTGAAAGCCCGCTACAACCGCTGTGTGGAGGTGTGGACATGGTTGGCATTCAGCTGCAGGAGAGAGACGTGTGGTAGAGGTTCATGAAAGCAGTGTCAGGTGAGTTGATCGACACAGCTGGTGCGCATTGTCATTCTCTCCGAGTAGAGCCATTGAAAGTTGGCTTCAGCAACTTTCATATGAATGAATTGGAGCCTGCCTCCAACGCTGTATCCAATTCTCTTTAGGCAGTTCGTAAAATCTGCTAGAGACAGTCATTTTAGCTGGCAAAATCAATGTTCGCTGGCTGGAACTGCCTGTTTTCTTCATCTCTGACTGTTTAAAAAAACAAAATACTAATACTTTTAAGTGGTAAATCTCCCAAGGTTATCATAGAAAACGGCATATATGCCAATGCAAGAATGTACAGTAGGCTAACTAAAAGCGCATGTGTCATGTTTTACACATTTACATATACCAGGAAGTGTGTGTATGTGTGTGTCGATGGTTTTCCGGACTGGACACGTGGTGCAGGCGGCTCTGCTGAATGGGGGAATAAATAAAAAGGCAAGTGGGGCCGCTGCGGGGCGGTATGAAAAATGGTCCAATTTGTTGTTGAGCTGAAATCAATGGGACAAGCCGAGGTGTTGGGCTCTGCCGCCGTAACAATGCTTCTCCCACAGCAGCTGCCTCTAGTCTACTTCCTCCAAACGCCTCTCTCTCTCTCTCTCTCTCACCAAGCACTTCTCTCTCCATCTCCTCCAGCTCGTTCAACAGGCTTCATGCTGAACAGGGTGGGCTGCGCTCCATGGCTTTTTGCTTGGGACTTTTTCTCTCTCTGATTTATCTGATTTCAGCTTGGTGTCTTTTTCTTGCTTTAATCTAATTTTCTTAGTCGGCTTCACACAGAACTCTTTTATAGAATTTGTGCCATGCAGTCAAAAACCCTGCACCTCTTTGTGCATAGTAAATATGTCAAATGATGAACCCAAAAGAGCCCAAATACTATCAATCATAAATAAATGTTTAATTGTTTTGTCTTGAGAAACTTGAGAATTTAATATATGTACTGCATATTAATAATATTCAGAGCTTCCTCTCTTATGTGACTGACGTTAAGCTACGTCATGCTACTGCGCCGCATGTGAGTAGTCCTGTCGGAATGAAATGGTTTAATCGACCAAATGGGACTGGGTGGAGAAGTTTCCAATGTCACCAAATGTGTCCTTTCAAAGGGTAAACTTGCTTATAACACTGTAAAAAGTGTCTTTTATCACTCAAAGCTTTCGATAGAGTTGTTAATTTTGAGTTAAGGCCATTGGCTTTAGTGGCCCCATCTGCGTTATATTCCAAAATAACCTGTCGTTGCCTGTCTGCGCTTTCCAACTGCAGAATAAATAACAGCCAGTGATGCGTGTGTTTATGGAGTCGTGCTAAACTCCAGGCTCTGAGGGCTTCGCCTAGATCTGGAAATAAAGATGAAGCACATTGCATTTCCTCTGCCAGGATTGAGAGATGATGAATGATGCGATGGAAGAAGATTAAACATCATGGCTGGGGAGGGAAGGTGAGGGCAAAGCATTTTTGCCAGTGCAAAGGTAACATTTGCCATCATCAGATTGCTCTGAGAGAGTGATGGGAGCAGATGAAATGATAGAAAATGAAAGTTCCATAGAGAGAGAGTTGAGCAACAGACAGAAAAAAAGAGCAGTGGCTGGTATTCTGTTGCTGGCAGAAGAGTGGCAATGACAAGCAGCCTCATTACTCTCATTTAAATGTCAGCGGCTGAACCTCAGCTCATTTGTTTTGTGGCCATTTAAAATGCCGTCCCGCAGGCTCTGATCCCTTCGCCTCCACCACTTTAATTGAATCAGATGATAAACAGCAGAAGAGTGTTAATTTGCAAGTGTGTGCGGGGGCTGTTGGCAGGAAGAGATAAAGATGATATACTGTATCTCTCTGCAAGTGTTTGTGTTTCTGTAGTGTTTGAGTGTGTGATTGCCAGTGTGTGTGTCTTAATACGCAGTGGAGCTGAGACTGGATGTATGCCGGGATGCTACTGCCAGTCTCAAAGTGTGTGAACACGGTTGTATGTTGTGACATTTAGAGCGGGGACACACTAGAGAGAGTGGATTGTTTGTTTGTTTCAGTCAATTAGCACACTCAAGTCACTAAAGCTAATTTTAATATTTGATCAAATACTTTAAAGCAAGAGCTTTATCCCAAATCCAACCAATCCTCCAAATTAATGACATGAAATGTTGTTTGTCAATGCCCTCTAGAATAACAGAGTTTTTTTTAATCTGAATCCCCTATCAGCTAGTACGACATCGTTTGTGTGTGTCTTCCAAAATCATTACAAATCTGTTTTATGATGTGATAATAACACGATGATTAAGATTAGACACAGAAACAACTTGGTTTGATTTTGGGAAAACACCGAGGTTAGGGTTAAAATAAGCACTTCATTAAGGTTAGGAGATCTGCGTCATCATGGTTACAATGATATCCACTTGGTTAAGGATAGAGGACGATCAAGGTCATGCTTTTAAAAAAACCCCACTGGAAACAGAAAAAAGAACAGCGGTTCACAGCAAAAATAGACTGAAAATGATCTTTTGATAGTATATTGACATCATACCAGCAACGCTACAGCTTCAATGTCTGTATCAGTAGAAAGTTCATATTTATTTTTAACTCAACACCTGTTTCCGTTTCAAAAGCGAGCCAGCCGTCACACACTGCTCCCCGTTCCCAGCTTGTCTAAGCCGTAAGCCTATATAGCAACATAACTAGGGGCTGGTCAAAAGCAGCTTTCACAGTCAAGAATCACATTTTCCTGTAGTTCTCTCCACATGATATTCCAATTGTAAGACACTAGTATAGGTGTATACAGTACATCACATTAAATATTAAACACCAGTTGAAATGGCACGCAGTGCAAATCAAGTGGAACTGTCAGACTACCACGGACTTGGAGTTTCATCAAACCTGCCTTCAGGCGAGGAGGGAAAGATTTTGAAATTCAGTAGACATGGGATATCTTCTTTCACAAAAAAATAAATGTATACCGACTATAATAAGTGGACATTAAGTACCCTCTTTTTCTCAATTATCATGGCACTCACGGCAAGAGGGTCGCAGGTTCAAACCCAGCTTGGGGCGCTTCTGGAGTTTGTATGTTCTCCCCGTGTTAGTGTGAGTTTTCTCCGGTTTCCTCCCACAGTCCAAAGACATGCAGGTTAGGTTCATTAGGGCTCATAGATTCAGATCTGATTCAGTCCATTAAAACTAAATCAGTATCTCACACTGCCAGATCATGTTTGGTTTCCATTGGCTACGACATGGATTTTCGTTATTTTCTGGGTAAATCAAGTGGAGGGCAGTTCAGTTATCCACATGCATGTCACTATAGTTCAACCTAGTCCTGCTTTTACTGTGAAAGACTGAATAATCACAAACCATGGCCATTCAGACGCTATACCACTGAGTAAAAATCACCATATGAATGATATTCCGTGATGCGCTATGCCTGTCATGATCTCCTACTATGCTGCTAACCCAGGTGGCATGAACAAAACACCGAGCAATTTGTGTGAAGTGTGATCTCCTCCGAACCCAGTTTATTGATCCTCATTTGATTCGGTATTGCTCCATCAGGCTCCAGACCCATTGCCATGTTTTATTGATGCTATGAATAAATAAGCAAATTAATAATGAAACAAAAGTATGTTTTTTTTATGCGTCGGTGCACCAGGGCTTCTGGTTCTTGTGTGTGTGTGTGTGTGTGTGCTGGCAGGGTAATGAGCTCAGGGATATGCTGTGTGAACAAGAATAGAACGATGACAGCATATTGAATGGAGATGGATGTGTGCTATGAGGATGACTGGCAGAACTAACAACAGAGTAAAGCAAGACAGCCCTCACAGCTCAAACATGAGCGGCTCCCTGACAGCCACACAAATCAATAATTCAGAGCAATCAGCCCCTCAGACGTTTCAAATTCCTCTTATTTGCCTTGCATTCTTGATTTTAAATGTACTAAAAAAGCTGATTGAATAGATTTAAAACAATGCCCCAGTTGTGGCAAACGGAAGTATCTGAGAAAACGTTGCTTTGTGTAGTCAAGATTAAAATAGATTTGGTTTAATGTACTGCTTTGATATCACATTAGTATCTTTCCAAACACTTTTACATTGTTGGCTTTAATTGTTCTTCAGTGTCACTCACAGTAGGCTTACATACTGCAAAGTGTCTGTAAAGAACTGTGTGACATCTTTACTGACAAATTATATAACACTAAATTTAACGTTTAATGTTTATACAGTAGCCCAGAACAGACAAACCAAACTCTGTTAACTTTTCCTGCTTGGGCCGGAGTCGATGACGTTACTCGCTCCCGTCGCCACCGCTCTCTCTCTCTTGCTTCAACACTCACTTCCCATGTACACACACACTCTACGCAGTGGCTCTGCTCCAGATGGCTCTAGAGAGGGACATTCACGTTTTTGCGTCAGCCAGCATAGCTCTCCAACATGCTTGACGTGCGGGAGAGGCTTCAGCTGGTTGCAATCTCCTCACCTCACCGCTAGATACCTCCAGATCCTACACACTGGGCCTTTAAAGTTTATGGGGAATTTAAATATTTGTATGAAGTCTCTCTCCCTCTGTGTGCGTTGTAATCCACATGAGCCTTTTGGTGCATGTTCGTGCTGATCATGTTCGTGAGATCAGTTTAGGAAAAACCAAGCACCGCCCAACAGCCGGAGCAAACTTTCTCATTTTACAGCTGAACAGTACACTACAAGATGATACTGAAAACGTTTGAGGAGAGAAATAGGCATAACAGTAACAGAATATTGATTTATATTTGATCATTGCTGCCTAATTTGACCGTGTGATCGGAGTTTGTGAGTGATTAAGAGCTGGCTCCGTTGAATGATTTTTAGATTTTTTAAAGCCTGAAACAGAGCCGTGAGGAGGTGCAGAAGTCTAGTTTTCTCTCAGAGCATTTGAATTACAATATGCTGAAAGGTTATTATGGGATTTTTGCCCAATGATGCCAAAAACTTTCTGCCAGCCCTTGCTTTAAATAGGCTGCTTTTTAGTGGTTGGGTATTTATTTATTCATTTTTTTTATTGTTGCGGAAAGTAGAAAGTCTCATTGGTTAGAGCAGCTGTGAGACTCATCTGTCTGCCCTCATGCCTCTCAGATATTCCATCCATCCATTATTTGTAACCGCTTTTCCTATTCAGGATCGAGGCTGGCGGGGGCTGGAGCCGATCCCAGCTGACATTGGGCGAAGGCGGCGTCTGACAGGTCACCAGACTATCACAGTGCTGACACACAGAGACAGACAACCATCCACGCTCACATTCACACCTATACGGGCAATTTAGAGTCTGCCTCACAGGTCTTCATCCATTTTAATGTTGTTGTGATTTGGATCCAGACAAAGATTCAAATTGTATTGTTATTTAAGCAACACATTTAAATAATTATAGCTGAGGTGCATGTAACTTTCCCAATTGTAACAGGAAGTATCAAGTAAAGACAAGAGAGAAAGTTTAATACTGCTACCATGAAACCTTGCTGCATAATAGATGTGCTGCCGTCCAGACTTCAGTCCCTGCTGGGATGCAGCCCGATGCCCTGTGCAACGCTGCAACAACTCCCACCAGCTCGCAGCTCTGCGCTGTAAAGTTCCCCTTTGATATCCTTCCAGGAGTTTGTTTTCTTTGCTGGAAAACAATTTTCTCTCAAGTGGAGGAACCCACTGGTGCGCTATGCATTTTTAAAATTGTGTTTATTTTCCTGTGACGGCACCGTATAAATCTTACTTACGCATGTGACAAGAGGATTTATACACATGACGCAACATTCTCCTTCTTCAGGATGTCAGTGAGACACCACCCAAAGGTGTCCTTCCAATACCCGTCAAAGTAGAATCAAATCAATCAGTATTAGTAGTTTATCAGCAACATCAAATGCAGCTAAGTCAGCATTCATGTTTGCTGCTACAGCGTGGTGGGAAATCCCAAAAGCGTAGCATGTAAACGGAGTAACACGTGGACGACTACCACAGATCTCAGATGCCCTTTTCCGAACCAGATCAAATGTCTACATGTGTAGAAACATCAGTACCAGTGTTGAGCCGATCAATCAGCTGTGAGAGAGCAGCAGTTACTCCCTTTATAAAACTGGCAGCTGTAGATCATGATTCAGGACTTGTAAAGAATCATCTGAAAGCAGAGTAATACTTCTTTTTTTAAAGCTATAGGGTGGGCAATATATTTTAGAAGCATTTTATTTTGTTATATTTGTTGAATTTCTCTTTATATCTGACAGCAATCAATAAATCAAATGCTCTGGTATCTGTGGCTTTTGAAGGACTATAATATGCCCGTCCAATCATTTCATTTGACCCACATGAGAGGATGTGATGGCCTACCTGCCTACCTGCATGCACTCTGCTAGTGCACTCATTGGATACGTTCAGCGATGACAGCGATGACTCGTCCTCCAGCAGTAGTCAGGCAGTGCACGTTCATGTGTTTTGGTGGAGTGAGACAAACCTTTGAAAAACACGTCTGGGCGTTGGGGATCACTTTCAATCATTTTCATCTATTTAACATATTTGTGTTTTGTTTTTTAATAAATAAATCCATAAATAAAAAACTTATATGTTAAAAATTGAAGAGTTGAGTCACTCCATAACACAACGCATTGTCCTTTTTTATGGTTTTAAAGTAAGATCAAAAGCTTAATATCGCAACAATGGGTGCGTTTACAAGAGGATCCCATTTATGATTGTGTTTTTGAAGTATCCCGTTTATTTGTTTGAGCATCTAAAGACCATATCCCATTTTCAGAGATCCATATAAGCCCGTTTATAAAAAACCTGAATATGCTAGCTGGAGTATTCGGAAAGAAACGGATGAGCCACAATTGAAAGCAAGGCTGAGCAGCGGCACCGTATCCACTTCCATGCACATCTCTTGCAATTTCTCAAAAAAACAAAAAAGTTGACCTATCAAAATAAAGGTCCATCATGAGTTCAATACAAATGTGATACTGTGTGTCTATCTTGATCAGCATGGATTATGATTAATTACCACAAAGTGATCCAGTGATAGTTGTCTGTACATCCATGAATACGCTGCAAACAGGAATTGCTATTAGCTAATTCAGCATATTTTTAATGGTGCAAATTTACCAAAATGTAAACAAATATGGGGTAATTGCATTACATTGTGAGACTTTGAAAACCCCTGCTGTATGGTGGTACATATGGTGCAGTGTTTGAGGAGCTAGCATTCTGTCTTGACAAAATTAATGCAGCCTGTCTGCCCTGGGCTGCCAGCTCTCCTTAATGTCTATTTTTTGTTCACTTTACATATTACTGATATATGCGACTGCTTTTCTGCTCATTGTCAGTCATTGTCAATCATCTCTTTATGTCTTTATATGTCTCTTTCTTTCGCCGGTCACCCAGGAGTTGATATTGGAGCAGTAATGGAGGAGAAATGTTAAGGAAGGAAGTGTGATAGGGGGGAGAAACTTAGTGGAGGCTAATGAGGCTTCATTAACTGTAGCTAATTGGTGCTTTAACCTCTGGCAGTGGCTGTCATGATGCTTCTCCTTGCCAGCAGTAAGACTCATGGGAATCAGGGCAGAGCAGACACATGAAAAAACAGTATTTATCCTCCACCGGGTTTGACAGGCGCCAGTCAAATCAAATTAATTTCACCGAGTCAATGTCAAAACTTGACAAAGGTGAACAGAGATGAGCAGGAGAAAAAGGCTGCAAGAGAGAGGAGGTGAGAGAGGGCAGAAAGAGATGGAGGTGAGAGGTTTGAGGTGAGGATGAGCGAGGTTAGAGTTTGCATCATAATGACAGCAAGCCTTTTTTCCTCCCAGGCGAGGCAAACACTTAATCAAATGCAAGTGGAGATTGTGGCCTCAAATTGATTTTGGACCTCTTTTGCCAGCTGGCGGTCCAATCAGCACAGCTGAATGGTTTGATGGATGGTTTGAGAGACCAATAAATGAGCTGCCAAGGCACAGAAATATTGAGGATGAAAGGCTTTTTACTGAATGCCTAACCATATCCTCCTCCACCATGTGCTGCTGTTAAATAAAGGATGATATAGTCCTAGTAATAGTATTTCATATCAGTCAGCTTCAGTCTTCAGTCAATCTTTTAAAAGTAGCACTCAATTGTGAGTCTTTTTAAGTATAATAAACACAGCTACAAAACTTTTAAGCGACACTGCGTTTGTTCTAAAGCCTCGTTTCCACTGCAGGAACTTACCCCGGAACTAGGAACCTTTTGAGGAACTCGTTGGGCCTTTTTGAAACGTCGTGCATGGGCACAAGTGCATTTAGGGCGTGTCGAACTGTACTTTTGCTAGTTAAGTGACGCATAATCTGTGCGCAAAGTAAGGGGCAAAGGGGTTGCATAGGTGTGTTTTGGGCGTAACAGGAATTAAACCAATCAGAGTGTCAGCTCCCATTCCCTTTGAAAGCCGGGTGCGCCTGCACATTGGCGCATTGCTAATTAAAAGGCGGATTCGGCAAATTGGAGAAGCGAGTGAAAGTGAGCAAGCAGATGGACAGTTCACGGATTTTATGACTCTTCTCTACCGTTGCTACTTACACTAGATTTTAGCTAGATTGTATTCTCCTGTCATTGCTACCTGTGGACACAGTGTCCTTTGTAAAGCAAAAGTTCCGTAGTCTGGCATTAATCATATGACACTTTATTAGCATGTGGCTAAACCTTTATGGTATATATGCATCCCTGCTCCTGTTCATTACTGTCTTTCTGCATCCATCCCACATTTTAGAAGTTCTTTCTACACGTTTCCCTAAATAAGCGAATGAGTCGGCAACTTTAAATTACCACGAACGTGCTGGTGGGAGCTCAGGATTCAACTAATGTATTTCTGTTGCTTGCTCTGCCATTCATTTGAAAAATCTGTTTTGTTGGGCGACCACATTTGCTTAATTAAATTCACAGTATTTAGACCGTAATGATGTCTGACTGTCTGCACTGTTGTAAACATCATTGGCAAACAATGCTTGATTACAAAGCTTTGCTTTCCTATTATAAATATGGAAATGGGGGACAAAATGGGAGGGAATGTATGGTGCTACAGTATATATGGTTATATAACTGTCAAGTTAATTATGATAACTGCATATACTTACCATAAACAAGGTGTCATGCTTGTGTTATTGTATTTAGTTCTCTGTAGAGTAAATTTATTTAGGGTTTCTTTAATTTGCCATTGCCTGGGACTCTACAGCTGCATCCTAATTTCCTAATACCTATACAATATTGTATTTGAAAATGCTTTAGATGTATACCAATAGTAAACAGTATGTTCTGTTATTGCTATATTGTGTGCATAGTGTTTTGCAGTTGATTTATTTTAAATAAATGGGAAATGATGCAAAATGAGCAACAAACAAACATCTCTCTAACTTCAAATTTGGAACACAACTTCCAAACAATTCTCAAATTAGTTACATTTTCTGCTACATTGTGATCTTTTTAGTCAATTAGGAATTAATTTAATTTTGGTCAAGTCTTTATAATTGAATTTACTACATCAAAACTCTGTAATTGTTTAATTTGAACTTTGATCAGCTCGAGTATTTATGGCTTTTTCTTAACTGATGGTTTATTGTATGATTTTATCTTGTTTATATCTTGAGTTCTGGATCTTAATTACTTTTACCATGTTTTTTTATTGTAAATCACTTTGTGTTTGAAAGGTGCAATATCAATAAAGTTGATATTATTATCTTACTCTATGCCAATTCCTAAATAGTGTCACAAAATACATCATCTGATGTAAACAGCACCTTTGTGACACTGAGTCAAAATTACAGTTGATAATTTGCAGTTTTTCATTCAAATGTGAATGCTTAAATAATTCAGAAATATTTTAAATACAGTTGCATGGCATCTATAGTAATAGAGAATGGAGGGATAATCCATAATACAAAGAGAAAGTGGGGCTATACATGCAGAGACAGAAGAATCATAGGATAACGTTGCAGTAAAACAGAGACAGAGGGGGATTTGCCCTTTATATGTATTAACATGAATCATAAATTATCCACACAGCAGTATCTGTCCTCTTAATTAATTTCTTTGTTGAATCACAACGCTATGAGTCAGTGTCTGTCCCGGTTCGATAGAACTTGGGTCTGACTCTTTAATGTGCATTTTACAGCTTGTGTTTGTTTTCTGTGGTGGAAAAAGGTCAGCGCTTCCCAATTAAACCCAATCTCCAGACACACAGCCGCCCGCCTCAAGGCAAGTAGCAGCTTCCCAACCAAAATACTGTATAACCTCTTGCTTTGAGCAGTAGGGGATTGTGACAACGCTGCTAAACATCTTTGTTCTTTGGAATTCATCTGAGTTCTTGTGTAATAATCTAACAAGAGCTCGTGCCAGCACAAACAAAAAGCAAAGGGATGAGAAAAGATGTCAGCACTGTGAATGAGTATTAGAGCATACCAGATCCTTTATTGAAGTAAAAGTAAATACAACTAGAATGGCACTCGGAGAGCGCAGATTTCCGCCAAGGTGCCCGAGTACGATTGCCCCCTCTCCCCGTTCAGCTTGCGCAATAATCCACATGTATTTTTGTTTATGTTGAGATCAGCTGAACGTAGAGGAGCATCGTAAAACACTTCATTCAAACTGGACAGAAACAAAATAAAACTCACCTAAACCGTCGTCGTTACTCTTTCCAACAATCACCAAGTGTGCTTTGGTTGAACTCAACTGTAATTTTACAGAGTTTAATGTGAAAAAACGCCAAATCTACAGTTGTCCCCGCCCCACCCCCGCTCTCTCTCTGTCTCTCTCTCTGAAGGAAAGAGGCGGGGTCATGCATCATCAACGCGTCATCAGTCACACTGCGCATATGTTAGGGTGTCTTAATGTTCTGGCTGATCGGAATCCTTAAAAAAACTCCTGAAGCCGGATCATGATCCGGATCGCCACCAAAATCGAATAGATTGTTTATTGTGCCACACCCCACCCCTCCAAAAAATGTAATTCAAATCCATCACGGACTTTTGGAGTAATCCTGCTAACAGACAAACAAACCAACAAACCAACGCCGACGAAAACATAAGAGGTAGCAATACAACAAACACTATTAATGCAGCTTTAAATTTAAGTAAAGTCATATTATCTGCAAAAAATACTTGAAGATTAAAAAGTACTCATAATGCGTGTGCGTGAGTGTTACAATACAATAATATAAATGATATAATATAACACATGGTGTGTAAGCAGAATTTTACTTATAAGCCTCCTATTATTCTAAATACAAGATATAGTTGGTAAGTAGTTTATTTATAATGCTAATAATGTAAAATGTCAAATCAAAACAAAGAAATGTCTTGGCTTTGGGTACTTCTTCCCACTATTCTCCTCACTATATATGCCCCTGATTACAATATACAACACTTTAAACTTCCATCTAATATCTTCTTTGTACTGACCTAAACAAACAATTATTGGTTGTTCCAGCCAACTTCCAATTTGTCCTTCCCATATGAGCAATGGTGGATGGCACAACTAATGGGTATTTCAGCCGTGAAAGCCAAGAAAAGCTAAAGCCAAAGAAAAAGTCCTTGTTTTGTATGATGATAGATTTTGTTGGATCTCTGCTCTAATTAGCTAATTTGTCTCCATCGTGAATCTGTGACTATTGTTTGTACTAGTGGTGGAAAGTACATTACTCAAGTACTGTACTTACTATATATCTGCCTTTTCTGTGTTGTAATATACATAAATGGTCTTCATCATCACTGATATAGAAATCGTTCCCAGTTGCTATATGCTCTGTGCCATATTTGATGATGTACAGATTGATAACAAGTGTAACCCAGATACTCGCTTGTGCAGTTTAGAGTGTGAAGCTTCTCGACATGCAGATCCTAACTCCTCTCGGTTGTCAGAGTCCTGCATGGAGATTTTTCCTGACAGACTAGTGAAACTGACTAGTGGCAGCTTGTGTTCAACATGCAGGCAATGAGGCAAAGCAGTGCACTCCTACAGTGTGCACATACATGCGTTGTGCTCCGTGTGTGGTTTTTTTTTGTGGAAAGAAATGATCGGGCACACACGGCTCACTCTGCAGATGTAAATCTTGACAGGCAATGCATGAAATGTAATGCAACGGCTGCCAAGGAGTGTGATAAACTCACACACACACACACACACACAGCTAGGGAACGGAAAGAGCTTTAGTTAATGTCAGACCTGTATGTAAGTGTATATGAGAGAGAAGGAGGGAGGATGGACACACTGAAGTATTTCCCAGCAGTGCTTACGTCTGCAGGAGTCTGTCTGGGGATCAGACTGCATCACAGGTTTACTGGGATTATCGTAGGGCTCGGCATCTGCAAACACCCTTTTGGAGTATAAAGTATAAAGGTGGCTGAATATTTGTGTGAGAGATGATGTGGGTGGCTGACACTGCCCACTATAGGCGTATGATTCCCAAACTGACTGACTGACTGACTGATTGATTGATTGATTAGTTGTTTGTGTGAATTGGCAGGCAGCTCCTCCCCAGTTAGCCTCAACCGCTGGGACTGATTGACCGGTGGACACTCCGAAACTAATTGGGTTTGGCGGTAATGCTTAAAAGATGATTGGCAGAGGGGTTGCTATTGGTGACAGCCTCTTATCAAAGCGCGCCAGATCAGAGGGAGTCACAGGGTTTATCATACCACTCAGGGTTCATTGACTCCCCACTGACTACAGAACACATATGTGTTGATGGAGGTTATGTTTTCACCGGCGTTGGTTTGTTTGTTTGTTGATTTGTCTGTCTGTCTGTCTGTCTGTTAGCAGGATTACTCCAAAAGTTTGCGATGGATTTGAATGACATTTTTTGGAGAGGTGGGGTGTGGCAAAATGAACAATCCATAAGATTTTGGTGGCGATCCGGATCATGATCCGGATTCAGGAATGTTTTTAAGAATTCCGATCAGCGTGACCCCGCCTTTTTCCTTCTTTGAGCAGAGAGATACGTGTGTGGATGTGTGGCAACACATCGAGGTGTGGGAGCCGCTGTCCGTCCATGGTGAGAAAGAAAAAAGCGGTAGATGACGGGATGAAAAACAACGTAGTGTAACATTATACAGACATAACAAAGCTGCTGAATGAGAGAGGCATCCGCCGATACGTTACACGGAAACACACCGTGTTAATAATAAGCCAACCATCTCACGGTACCGCCTGCTGTGAGCTGTGATCTGTTTTTAAACTCACGCACTTTGGCAGAGCTATGCGCTCTCCGAGTGCCATTTTAGTTGTCTTAATGAACACTCAGTTCATAGAAAAGCCTTAATGCCCTTCAAGTGACACAGTTATACTGAGCTATAAACAAGCAGCACAAATAGATTTGTACTGCTCTCTCCTTGGTTGATACCACATTTAGAGCACACGGATGTTGTTTCTCTCATCCGGCATCAGTCTTTATTGCTCTGTAATTCTGCTTACAGTGATCATAACACCCTTCATCTCATTTGCACATTCTGACTCAAACAATGAAACACTCTTTTTATGGCCAAGAAAATCTGATCTGATCACCAACTACTGAAGTTTGATTGAACATGCAGCTCTAATTCCTGCGATTTTCTGTTCTTTTCTCCGTTCAAACAAAGACCCTAGACGCCGTATCAGTTTGTCTCATTGTCGTGTCACCAGAGGAGACACATCAGCGTTTAGTTTAAGGCGAGATTGCCTTTGTTAGTTTGTTTTTAAACCTGCGAAGCATCTTGTTTTCGCTGTGGGTGCCAGACGGAAGGGCTAGAGAGAATAATAGCAGAGTCTAGGCAGGTGATAATAGTGTTTGTTTGATCAATTTCCACATTTCTCTTCCTCTGGGCTTTACTGTTGTTGTTGTTTGTCACTATCTGTCAGCGATGACATTTCCCCTCAGTGCAACCTGTGCTAACACAAGGCAGACTATCTTGTACGGTTATTGAGAAAACAGTGGTATTTATTTACTGTGGTGATAGCCGAGCTCCATTTGCAGGCTGAACTACACTTGTAGCTCGCTTTAGCAATATTCCACAGGTTTAGAGAAGCCACCTCAACCCTCTGTGCATTGTGTATGTACCCTGTTGCCTCCAAGTTCCCACCGTGTACAGCGCCCACAGCAGACTACAGCTTTATTATTTGCCCAGACACCCAGAAACCAACATGTACTCCAGCCCAGTATCCCTACTGGATGATTCTGCACCTCCCAGTTTACTTCCAATGCCAGCGTTCAGAGCCAATGCAGGAAGTTGTGTGCCCTATATGTTGCAAAGTGGAAAATAAAGGTGTGGAGGCCAGGGTGCCTGACTTCCTACTGGAGTTTGTGTTTAGCTACAAGCCTACAATTAACATTTGCCTTTTTATTAACCTTTACTGCAATATTCCCCAACCTTGACCAAGTGTTTATAGTTGACTAAACTTAACCTCAGCCTAAAAATTATTATCGTTATCCATAAACACAATCTGTGTGGGGATGAGTACTACTAGCTGGTGGCAGATTTTGTGTGATTAGTTTAAAGCACTGCAACTTCATTTAAGAATATCCACAAAACACATCCCGTGAAAAGAAAATTACCATGGTGACGGCAACCAGTAGCTCTCATAATCTTCGCTACATCTTTTCCTAAACCTAACCAAGTAGTTTTGTTGCTTAAGCCATAACAAAGCCGATCTTTTCCTAAACCTAACCAAGTAGTTTTGTTGCCTAAGCCTAACCAAGCCAATCTTTTCCTAAACCTAACCAAGTAGTTTTGTTGCCTAAGCCTAACCAAGCCGATCTTTTCCTAAACCTAACTAAGTAGTTTTGTTGCCATAGGCTACCAAGCCGATCTTTTCCTAAACCTAACCAAGTAGTTTTGTTGCCTAAGCCATAACCAAGCCGATCTCTTCCTAAACCTAACTAAGTAGTTTTATTTTGAAAAGACTAGAGCGGAAATTGCCATCATGTGTTGCTGGACATTTGTAGGAAAACACATATAAAATGCGTTGTTGAAAGTCGTACTGAGCATCACGAAAAAAGGGAAATTCGTGTCTATACACATCAGCGCTGCCTAGTTTGACTGTTTGATCGGAGTTTGCGAGTGATTGACAGCTGCTCAGAGACGGCAGGCTCCAGCTTGGCTCTGATTGTTTGTTTTTCTCCAGTCTGTGAAATCTTGCAGATGCCATTAGGAGCACTGGAGGACACCAGAGGCACATGTAGTAAAACTGGGGTATATGGAGACCCCATGGTTCTGGTCTCCTCTGTTGTTGCCTGCTTTGCCTGAGCCTTAGTGAATGAAAGTCTGACAGACAGTGAGACACTTATGGAAAAAAAACAAAAGAAACTCTATTCCATAACTTACGTCTAACTGCTAAACTGAAAGCCCTATGTAATTGCACAATCACAAACTCTGCTTTGATGGATGCTCTGAGATGTAGACAATACAAGACCGGATGCAGCAACGATAGCAATTAGATAAAAAACGAGAGAAAGCAGCAAACTACTGTGTGCTGAATTATTAGCCATTAACGCTATCCGAGATGCCCATTAATCTGGCAAAGTCAGCTCAGCTCTATGCAAGACAGGGGCATGGCTCGTTAAATCAACATGTCTTCATTAGCCGGGGTTTCATAGGGCCCGCTGGAAGCATTAGAGCTGTGATTTATTCAACTTATAAGCATTGTACTGTTTTTTGAGATGGGTGATCTTCTGTATTGTCTGTTAATGTCGCTCTAAGAAAACATTGGAAGTATTTTTTTTCTGTGTTTTTATCAAAATAACTGTCAGATCATTGGAGACTAGTTTGCATCCTTCATTAGTGTACACAATTTTAACTGGCAATGATGAAACTAAACCATCACTCCCAAACTTCTCCTTAACATTTCTTCTGCTGCACAGAGTCAGATACTTAAAGGTCCCATATTGTAAAACGTGAGATTTTCATATCTTTTATACAATAAAGCAGGTTTAAGTGCTTTATAGATACTGTTAAACTATCAAAACGCTCAATATACAGAGAAATACACATAGCCCGTAGTCAGTATTATGCTCATTTTCAGGTTCATACTTGTATTTTGTGTTTTTACTAGAACATGTTTACATGCTGTAAAAAACAAAAACTTTATTTTCCTCATACTGTCTGCCCGAATATGCCTGTATTTATCCTCTCTCTGAAACGCTTCGTTTTAGCTCGTTTCAACGGAATTGTGTTGCTAGGCAACAGTTTGGGTCCAATTTTACTTCCTGTCAGCTGATGCCATTTACATACACTGCAACCGGAAATAAACTGGAACACATTAAGTATGTTTACGTTTAAAACCTTGTAATGGTCTGAATATTGTATATTTGTGACATCACAAATGGACAGAAATCCTGACGGCTTGTTTCAAACGCACAATTTCTGAATACAGGCTGTGCGTATTTCTCCGTATATTGAACGTTTCAATACTTTCACAGTATTTATATAGCACTTAAACCTGCTTTATACTATAACAGACATGACTATCTCACTTTTTACAATATGGGACCTTTAAGCAGCTCCTCTAGCTGGTGACATTGTAGATAACTGCTTTGCTATGCCTAAAAAAATGCATGCATATGTGTTGAGAGGCAGAAATTCCTTGCAACGCATGAGCATACCTCATATAAGAGAAATATATTGGCCCTCATGCCTGGCAAGCCAGAGATTAATGAGCTGTTTGTTCAGTACAAACATTCACCACGCCTGTGTACTCCCCCCGTGTACTATGTGTTGTCTCACTTAGTACAAAGACAGAATTATTTCAGTGTTTCAGTCGAGTGCTCAGGTGAGATATTGTTCTTTCACCTTCTCAATTTTCCTCGACTTCATCTTGAGGAGAATGTGCCTCGTACTGTATCTAGCTTTCATCCTGTGGATGGTTACACATTTTAGTGTTGACACTCAAGAGGGTGATAACTAGGTCTGAAAGGTCTCGGTCGGGTTGTCGGGAGCTTAAAAAAGGTTGTGGGAAGAAGAGTAAAAAATTGAAGGGGAAAGAGAATCCTCAGAGGATGTTCAACTTTTTTTCTTTCTGGCTTTTGAGGGCAAGTGGTGGCTGTGTTCTTATAAATATTTTAGAACGGACAAGGCTGTTGGAGAGAGGTTATGTGACGAGGAGAAATAGAGTGGTTGTGGGAATGATGGAAGGAGGACAGGGATGGAGGAAGGTGATGGTGAACTTTAGCTGATCTTTGTCTGGAGGAATTACACTGGGCCAAAGCTGGCATATCCCTTTCACCAGCCACATCTACAACGACCACATCATGGATGATCTGCTAGAAATAAAGTGTTTGCTTTCCAAAATTTGAGAAAACTTTTTCTGATCCAAAGCGTCGTTGCATATTCTAACAGATAATATATATTTTTTTATCTTAAGTCTCTATTCATGCGAACAATTCTTTTTTTTTTACATTTAACCTTTGATGCTTTTTGCATTTTAATCACCACTTTTTCTGTGACTCAAGGGTAGAGTTGGTCGTCCGCTATCGGAAGATCGGCTGTCATATCCCTGTTCGATGTATGAATGTGTGTGTGAGTGGGTGAATGCTGACATGTAGTGTAAAAGGCTTTGAGTGGTCGGAAGACTAGAAAGGAGCTATATAAATGCATGTCCATTTACCATTTTTTGAATAGTCAGAACTCAGACGTCATGCTCAGACTGCTGGAATACAACACAACTTACTCTTTCTAGTGAGAGCAGTTTCTCTCTCCATTCAGTGTGCACATCCATAAATTGGCTTCGAGGAAAGTGCTCCTAAAACTTCAGATCTTTCCTCCTATTCATCAAATGTAGATTTTTTTTCTGTATTTTATTTACTTATACATCCTGTTTGAAGTATCATGTTGCATGATGGCAGCCCGACCTATTCATCCCAAATTGTAAAAACTGAAAAGAAAACCAAAAAGCCTGTACAAAAATTAGCTTATTTGGTTTTACATTATTGGTACATTTTTGATTATCTGTCTTTTACCTTTGGAACAAAGCATTTAGATATAACGCAAAGCAAATTTTAGAGGCAATGATATTACATAGCATGTCTACTGAAAGTAGACTTTTTGCCCAAGAAAACATTTCTTTCCTTCACATTCATGTTTTCCCCATATTCCATTCTTTTCTCATATATCAAGAATATGAAAGGAATGCAGATATTTTCTCTTTCCTTTTACTCTGTGACACCAGCTTTGTCTGTAACTTCAAAGAGTTAATACTGTACACGGAAGCCCCAAAACTGCAAAGTTATATCTAGTGAAACCGGTCATGCAAAACAGTGTTAACTCTTCCTGCTTCAACCTCCCGTCCGCAGTCAGAAGACACAGGGGAGACCGTGTATAGCTTTGGTCTCCAGAGCCGGAGTCGATGCTGTACTCTGCTCCGCTGCTTGCTTGCCTTCACTCAAACACCGCGCTTGTTCTCAGACCAACAGAGGTTTCCCGTGTCTTGTTTCCTGCTGATGAGTGAATAGACGGGGCGGAGGCTGAAGCAGGAAAAGCCAACACTAGGATCAGCATTGATTCATGGAGAGACCTTCGTCTGGTCAGCTAACATTACTGCCAAGCAGCTGAAATATAGAGTGATATTGTGGTTTTAGCTGACGTGTGTCGCCTCAATGTTTTGACCGATGCTCGTTCATGTCTATGCGAGCACAAGCGCGAGCACGAACAACAGGACGCAGGCTTTCGTTGACTTAACGGCCACAGGTATCGCTGTTAAAAAGCAATTTCTGATTCTTACATAGAGTCCCTTTAATGTAGGGTACACAAAAAGAGGGGTTACCTGAGGGAGAAGCGTTTTGTCTGCTCAGTAACATTCCTCATCTACAATATCTATTGTGAAACACAAATTAAAGTAATTTAATCAAGATTTAAATTAAGTTCCCACTAAAAGTTACATGTTCGTCCAAAGTCCATAAGAAAAAAAAAACAGTTTTCCTATATGCAAATTAGCCATTTACAGAGCTATGTTAGAAGTGAGTGAAAACATTTCTAGTTTCCATGTGGATGAAGCATTGTGGGTAGGTGTTTTATGCCCGTCTGAGTACACTGTAATAATTCTCATTCTGCCCGGATAAAAGATGCCAGAAAATCTACCCCCTTTCTTTTCTTGTTGAAAAATATCTCCCTGTCGGCAAAATCTCTCTCTCCCACTTGTCTTTGTTTGACACACATATTTAAGAATTTATCCCCTCAGCCCTGCCTTCTTATCATCCCTCCGTGGCAAAGAAGCTGTCACGACAAAACAGAGGAGTCTAAAGCGAAATAGCTCGACTGCAGAGAGAACGAGAGTGATTCACAGAGAGACGTACATCTCAGTCATTCATTCACTTTGGATTTCATCTCATGAGTGTGCCTCACTCACAGTGATGAATAGCAGTGATTCTCCTCCTCTGTGGCTTATGGCTGCTTCAAACCATCTGCGAATCTGTGAATATGAAAGATTTAGAAAACATACAGAAATTCCTCGCTAATGCCTTGAACCTCTACACTCTCATCAGTTAAACTATTAGTTTAAATACACAACGAAAAAATGATTGGGCCCTGTCAGGTCTGGGCTGCTTGTGAAGGTCGTGGCATAATAGAGCAGGTGTGACGATAGGTAGGATAGGTGCGTCATCAACCTCCCACAAATGGAAGTAATGGCTAATGACTGAGGCAGGCCACTCGAGATGCAAGGCTCATTGCGCTCAGGCGAGACCTTTCAGCATCTGTGTTTCCGCCTAATAAATGCTATTCATTCCTACCGGGGTGACAGGTGCTGTGTTAAACTCTATGGGAGGCTGACATATGGATGATCTCATCTCATGGGGTAGTTTCATACACAATTTGACCTTCGACTAATGATTTTGTCTCTCTTTTCTCTTCTTTTTTTACATGTCTGCCCCGTCCCTCCTCAACATTCCTCAGGTAAGAACTCTTTTCATTGTTTTATGTTTTCAGCTGCTGATGCAAATATGATGCTGGAGAGTATGAAACCAAACAAGCATGATTTTTTCCTAACCTATAACCATGTGCTGCAAGCCTGCCAGTGTCTAAACATCAATCATCACAAAAATGGACTAATGCTGTCGTCACTATGAGTGATTTTTGAGTGGAAAACAAATGAAATACCTTGTCAGTGAACATTTTGTTTATACCTTCAGTATCAACATTCTTGTAACTTGCCTGATAACGTTAATTTACAACATTTCCTCATTATGTTGATAGAAAACGCAATGAAACGACTACATTAAATGTCCTACAAAGCGTATTTCCTTGCAGCGTTGTCGAAAAACCGCGGTATGGTTGCTTGCACCTACCAAGTATGAAGTCGATTGGATGAATGGTTCCCGAGATATGCAAAGGGTAGTCATACATACGTACACAGACAAAGATTGCTTCCTTTATTGTTCGATGATGTTGCTACAGCGTCACCTATTGGCCAAATGGCACCAAATTTGTCATGGTCACTTAGACATCATATCTAGACATGTCCACCAAATGTGGTCCCAATAACACAAAGTGTTCAGGAGACATGACATTTTCTTGTAAAATAAGCCCCGCCCACAGCATTTGAGATAACTGTGAGAACCAGCTATAGCAAAACTGTATGGAACATCAACAATCAAAAAAAGTGACTTTTTCTGTCTTTTTGCAGAGATGTTCTGGACCAAATTTAGTGATGATTGCTCAAATTGTGTAGAAGGAGTAGAGAAAAAATCGGCGTGGCTTATAGGGATAAATTTGTCTGGACCAACGCATTCTCATCCTACCGCGTCAGACCCTTCGGCGTTCACTTTTCAGTTACAGTAAACACGAGCTTCATGTTGTGAATTAAACAAACACTTTACACTTCCTCAGGTTCAGGCAACAAAACCACTATAGTTAGGTTTAGGAAAAAAACATGGTTGGGCTTAAAACTGCTACGTTTTTACAGTGAAAATGAAACGGAAGTTTGTGAACACAGCTGATTGTAACATGACACATGGGACACAAACAGCGCTCTCCTGGATGAAAGCCTTGTGTTTGTTGGAGAATTTTGTTTCTGTGACCTATGGTTAATGGGCCAAAATGCAAAGTTCACTGTTATATCGCCACCATGTGGCCAAATTGCACCACATTCGCTACTGCACTCCCTTGGGTCTTGAGCAAGTTGATCGGAAGAACGCTTCTCGAGATACGCAAAGGACATACAGACGGACGGTCGCTTTATACTTAGATATAAACATAATTTCTAGAAGACAGTGTTATTTGTCCATCGTATGTTGACTATTTTTAAAACGGGTTCTCATGCACGTTATTTGCTGTTTCTTTTGTGACATACATTAGAAATGTTTGACTTCGTCCTTCATGGCATCTGTAGAGGAAAAGCAGGTTCAGTCTGGCCTTTTGGTCCACTGAAGGACACACCTGATTTGAGACACAGCGTTTATATGAATCTTAAGAGCTCTCAATGTGTGCATATTTAAACCAGCACAACCACTACAGAAATGTAGCACCAAACCAATAGAATAAAAGCTAAAAAGAAAAATAAAGTTTGAAGTTTAATTCTGAGCCCTTTAAGCTGTGCAGCCACAGATGAATTCTGAACCTGAGTCTTTTATATCACTACTCCTGTGTCTTGTCTCATGCACACACTAGCAGGGTGAAGCCCTCGTGGTGATGTGGACTGAATATTTATAACATCTAGAAGGTAGAGTGAAAGGAATCAATGGCTATAGTTATAGTTTTGATTCCCCTCCAACGTTTTCTCTATCGCTTCTGCGAGGAAACACATACTCTCAGCTTCTCAGTAAGAATGATAAATTCCATCATTGCACTGAGGCAATAATCACTGACTCCAGAGCTGCGTGCTTTCATCATTCCTAATTGGCTTATGAATTACCTCCGCTGATGAAAAATGTCACGTGTGTGCAAACTTGTGATCGGATACACTTTGCCTTACAAAGTTGCGAGCATAGGTGAAGGATGCTTTTTGAAAATTCACAAGATTTATTTAAGGTGGGTGGGGAGATGGGTGGGGTGGGTGTTTCATCACTGAGTGATAAAATGCAACGGAGAGTGAGGAAGGATTATGAGATTTATGAGATTTGAAAATAAACCGCTGCGTGTTTAATTTAGGGGACAATTAAAGCGACATATCACTCGTGCTCCACCGCTGCACATTAGGCTAATCCCCATGGAGACTGTTGTAATGTTTATTTAGACACCGGTCCCCCCCCCCCCCCCGGGACGAGGACGTACTTAGGGATTTGTCAGATGACGTGTTCTGCTTGGTGTGTGTTTGAGAGAATACTAATGCTCACCATAGAGCATCAAATAATGATGTGTTTGTTTAACTAGAATAAATGTGCATATTTGTGTATGCATAATCATTTTTTTAAGGATTTTTTCTCTGTAAAAACAAAAATATATGTATTTTGCTACAAGATGTATAGAGCTAAAATGGTTTCTCAAATATCTTCCAGCTAGTACAATAGACAAACAAAGGTTTACTTAGAAAGGACTGATAATGCTCAAGTGGTTTCACTAGTATTATTGTCAGTGAACTGTAAACATCGTACCCACACTTCCAAATTTGAGACCCAAACCCAACACAAGAACAGAAGCTATATTTTGAGAATATTAACTCTCTTTTATATTCATATGTTTTTGCTTTTTTACCAACTCCTTAGAGAAATATCTGGCTGTTTAGCCGCTAAATCCTCCACTATGTTCACCAAAGACGAGAGAAATCACAGAAACCTTAACCTCACTGAAGGTCACTGAATGTTATTCACACAACTAATCAAGGCAGACAATAGATAGAATCAAGATTTGTTGGGCTTATAAATAATATATTTGATGAAATCATACTTAAGACAGCCATTATAATTGGCTTATTAACATGGTTGGTGATATACAATACAAGACATGTGCAAACAAAAAAGTCAGGCTGGTTGTAGTCCTGTCAGAGCTGGGAGGGTTGAGGCCGCAGTCCTTTCTTTTCAACTCCGACCTTGTACATTTTATCTTTTTACCGTGTATATATACCCACAGGTTCTCTCAGTGTTCTTTACCTCCTTGTTCTGTGGTGTTTTGGGGGATGCAGCAGAAGATCCCCGCTGCATTCACACAGAGCAGTGCTTGTCCCAGCTTCCGATAGTCCCAGTTTGATCCTCGGCGTGTGTTCTTGTTTTTACCCGGACGGATCAGGTCAGTCAAGGAGAAAGACTGCACCGCCACCCTTCTCTCGTTTGCTCTGTCCTTTATCTGATGCTTCACTGTCTTCACCACATCGTAACTAGAGCAGAACAGGAAGGTGAATCACCATCATCGCCCTTGAACACTCTGCTACACTACAAAAAAAAAAGACAAGAGAAAGGGAGGATTGTTATATCAAATTCTTGTCGAGGCAAGTGGTCACCGCTGTTCCCTTACGCACCCAGTGGGCAATTTGCTTCAAACATGGAGTGGTGCTTCGCTACAGTTTTCCACACACAAGGCAGATGAATCCTTCTCTCAGCTCGACTCCTCAATTGCGGCATGAAAGTCTCTTCAAAGAGCCTAAGTGAGATAGACCCAAGTCTGTTGGTTTTTGTGGTTACAGTCTTTGCATATGTCCTCCGTGCTTGCTCTTTGAGTCGAAGCACCGTGGCATTGTGACGGTTCGTCACAAAGAAATAGCAGGTGGAGTTCTTTTTCAAAAAGGGTTCTTTTGAGCTGGTCAGAAACATTTGAAGCAGGACGCAAACAGGCCCAGCATGACTGGAGACCGAGCTCTGAAACACGGAGCACAGCTTGATGGCATTGTGAATCCTCGCGACCTCAGTAGAACACGGATCTTCACCAGGTGTGTCCGGGAGGGCATGTGGGCAGGAAACAGGGAGTGCAGGGCAGCGTGTGTCCAACATGATACTGACGTCAAGAGTCTGTAACTGCAAAGTATTTTTACCTCCAAACTGTAATCAACTCAAGTAGGCCTACTTCAGTATAGCTAGCTGTAAAGTCAACAAAAATCTTGACATCCCTTCTGGTTTTATAAAGGTTGTTGCCTAGTGTGGTATGTGCTCATGTGTGTTTGCATGAAGCCTGAAGGGGAGAGTTGTTTTGGGGTGTCAGTAGTAAAGAGGAAAAGGAATGCAACACGTTTCATTCCACCACTCTGGTTTCTGAATTCATGGGTTACTTTAGTCTCTAAATGAAAATTAAATTTCAATTTGATGAATATTTAAAAAAAAAAAAAAAACGTTTTTAATATTGGCTGCCCTGGACCTCCAGAATTCTGAGTATATTTGAGGTCCTGACTACTCCGTCTTTGTTTACCCCTAAAACTCTAATATAATAAAAAAAATATTCCTAATATAATAAAATATATTGCTTTATTCATGAAGATTTTTTTCCACATAAATAAACAGCTTTCTCTCTTCATCTCTCCTCTCTCACCATTCCTTCCAGCACTCACAGAAGTGCTTGTATACGTCCCCCACCATGCACATGCCTTTTGGAGTTTTCTCTCTATCTCACCCACAACATGTACATTATTCAAAGTAGCAGCCGCCACATATAACCCAGGGGATCAGCCTCACAGATGCCCCCTAAAGCTGCACCCTCCTGTCCTGGCCACGGCTGTTTTAAGCTCAGTTTTAAATTGTTAATAGCCCCACGATAATTTTTTCCCAATAAAAAGGTATAAAAAGGGTGACTGGGATTCAAAACTTTAGAGAGAATGATAAAGAGAAGAGGCTGTCATTAGGGGAGCTCATGGTAATAAGAGGAGGAGGAGCTCTCTGCCATCTTGACGCACATTTTATGAAAATCTCTGTGGGATGCCTGCTTTGATCACAGTGTATATGTGTGTGTGTGTGTGTGTGTACTGTATGAGGATGCATTTGTGTCTTTGTTCTGTGCTGGCAGGCAGCGGTTAGCCAATGTGTGTGAGTATGCAAATATACTTTTCTCCTCTAAGTTTTGAAGTCTGTATTTACTTGTGTTTTAGCTTTATTGTGTTTGTCTTAGCCCACACCATAAGCCCAAAGAGGATCCCAAATTGGTGACTTACTTTTGTATATTTAAGGTCCTCTTTCAACGATAAGCAGAGTCTCATGATATAGTAGTGGTGTCTTCATTCTCCGTTTACCTTTTTTCTTTCTGTTGTTATTTATATCAATACTAAGCGTTACTGATGCATGATCCCAAAGAGCCATTGCTTTTATTTTAATGTAGAAAAAATGTAGATGTTATAGCGTTTTTTTTCCAGGAAAAAATGCAGCTCTCTTGTTTACTTGTATTTGTTTACAGGCCAATACAGCGGCATTGACGTATCGCCGTAGCAACGGGCCGACACGGAGTAGTCTATCGATTACGACGTCATGTCTAGATGAGAAGAGCAAAAGAAAAAAGATCTTTAGGACGATTTATGTAGCCTCTGTATGCGTTTATTTATTGAGCCTGGTGTGTGTACTGTATGAGGATGCATTTATGTCTTTTGTGCTGGCAGGCAGCGGTTAGCCAATGTGTGTGAGTATGCAAATATACTTTTGTCCCCTAAGTTTTTGAAGTCTGTGTTTACTTGTGTTTTAGCTTTATTGTGTTTGTCTTAGCCCACACCATAAGCCCAAAGAGGATCCCAAATTGGTGACTTACTTTTGTATATTTAAGGTCCTCTTTCAACAATAAGCAGTGTCTCATGATATAGTAGTGGATTGGATATTAATGTTGACTGTTGTTGTGGCAAATAGAAAACTTGTTGGGTCTAGTTGCATCTAGTTAGGCTGAGATGAATAGCTTTAAATACTCAAACACAACATCTGTCTTTGTTGACAACTGGTTACATTGCACAATATCTCTATCTTTACATCTCGCGGTCTGCTCCCCCGCCTTTACATGCTCGCAGTCTTCACTTGGCAACGGTTGTCATGCAGTTGATATGCAAATATGATGCACTTGTGATGAAAATGACAATCACGTGATGTAAATGTACACAGACACATGGGGAAGGTGTCTAATTCTCACAGACACACAGAGACTCGGAGAGAGAGGCTGAATAGGCCTTCTTCTCCAGGCATTTATCCTTACACAATACCATTACCGTTTGACAACAGTCACTCTTAGTTATACTTCATTATGTTGTGTCAGCTACAAACACACGAGCATCTTAACACAACACGTCCCATAACATGACTGTTGAGATAAAATAAAAGTTTGGGAGCTATAATCCAGTTGACTGATATCCTCTACTCTTTCCTCTACTGAATCTGCACCTGGCTTGAATATTAGGATTGTATGTGTGCACACACTTTCCTGTAACCTTTATTTCAACGCTACATGTGTCCATTCATAGCGTTGAAATATTTAACTTTGAAAACCATGTATCTGAATTTATTTGTTCTGAATTCAACTCTTTGAAATTAAAGTTTAAAATTTAATTTTGTTTTATGAAATTTTTAATTTAACACTGGTTACAGAAAATGAGCCCAACAACAGCGCTCAGCCCGCTGTTGGGCTCATTTTCTGTAACCATTGTAGCATGAAAGTAGTAGAGTAGTAGTAACATTTCACATGTAAAAGATATGTTGCTTATAATAATTAAAATCTGAAATCACAATCAAAACAGTAAAAACTGGGAACCAAGTTTTATCGTTTATTTGAAACCTTTATTATAGAGACAATTGATTATTGATTGATACAGACCAAGGTATAATAACAATTATATACACACTGCAAGATATAACAATTATAAATGCATAAAAGGCAACTCAAATTCCTTCAAATATGATTGAAAAAAAATCACATAATCATTTGATTTGAAATAAAACATCAGTACAATAACAAGATACAAAATAAGTGAAATAAAAACAGCTCAGGTGAAAGCAATGATAACAGATTAATTACTGAAATGTTTAATAAAAAAAGTGTTAACACAAAACAGACTTGTCCCCTCCTTTGGGTCAGGGTGCAGCTCAAAGCAGTGATCTCTATAATCACATGTATCCACAACAAAATCAAGAAAAACAAAAAAACATAACTATATATACAATATATATGATATATATGATTATTACGACTGTTATTATTATTATTATTATTATTACAATTATTATTATTATTATTATTATTATTATTATTATTATTATGGGGTATTTATACCTTTGGCTATTTATATTATTTCCCTTTTATGTGATATGTTTTACTTTGTTACATTGTTATTATTATTTCACTTAGCAATAATAATTAATAATAATAATATCACATACACAGAGTTTATGTCGTTTTTTGTTTGTTGTTTGTTCTTTGGTCTTTGTCTTTTTCTTTGTCTTTTGTGTTCCAGTTCAAATGTTTTATTTGGCTGAATGTCTAACATCCATTATTTTTAAATCAAGTATATAACACACTGTATTAAAGCCAATGAGAAATGAGCGAACTGAAATGAACATCTGCATATTAACTCTCTGTCTCAGCTGAAAGTTGCTCTCCTCTCCGGGTCCTCCGGTTCACAGCGACTACAACAACACAGAGCATCACCAGCAGACCACTGAGCACCCAGCATCTCACTATGTAGAAGGTGGAGGGAAACTCAGAGGGCTCTCTGTACTTTAGAAGAGTTTTGGTTGTTGACACACACTGATCATTTCGGTCAACACCTGCACACCAATACTCTCCTGTGTGTTCCAGTGAGACATTAGAGATAACCAGAGATCTCTCTCGTTGATGCCAGCTCACTCTGCTCATGTTCCAATAAGGACTGATAGTAAAGATTCTTCCATCTGTTTGGTTCGACTTGATGAACCAAATGTGTCCCACACTCTCTCCCAAATCTCTGCATGTGAGAGTGATTTCTTCTCCCTCTGAGAAGAGCTCTACAGCAGGTGGGCCGAATTTGGGGCACACCAACAGAAAATAGCTTTGCACTCTTTCAGAGATTTCACACTCGTAGGCACCTGTGTGATTTAACATTAACGATGAAAACACCAGTGAGTAGTTTTGGTCTTGTTTCACTAAAGACGTATTGTAGTTGAATTGTCCTCCGTCAGCGTTGGAGAACCGAGTATCCATATTCCAACGTGGGGGCTGGTCATCAGTGAAATCAGTGACAGTGCACGGCAGCACAGCCGTCTCCTCCACTGAGCGGTAGATTATCTCACGTTCCAGTTCAAACCCTGCAAGGTGACTGCTAACACACTGCTGTTGGTTCATCACCAGACAGGTGTACTCTGTATAGTCTGTTGTTCTGAAGTCAGATACACGAAGAGCTGATGTGTTTGTCACCACTTGGTATCTTCCTTTAACATTGTCCATCACTGATGTCGTATTGTCTCCAAAAACTCTTGTCCATATATATTCCTTATGTCTAAACTCACGCCTGAGCCACTGGATATCCAGATTGTCAGCCGCTCCCTCACATGGCAGGTCCAATGTTTCTCCAGGACTCACTATAACTTGTGTTCCCCCACTGTTTGAACTACAAATAATGATACTGATGTTTTTCTCATATGTCACTTTGCCCTTGGTCCAACACTCCTCTTGATACGGGCCGGAGTCTGAGTGGATCAGGTTGTCGATCTTGTAATAAGAAATATTCTCCAAGCTGCCAACAGAAAGTCGTCCTTTCAAGTCTTCAGGTACTGTGGAGTTCTCGGTCCAGAGGTCAGAGGTGTTCCACAGGACAATCTTCTCCTCACCAACAAATCTGGAGATCAGGCAGGAGGAGTTGGCCTCATTGGGGAGCTTGGAGATGTAAGAGTACCTTTCCTCTCGGATGATGATGAGTTCCTCTGCATGAATGTTGTTGATGAGCGCAAACAGCAGGAAGGAGAGCTCTGCGACTGCAGCCATTCTGCTCGGACGTCTGCTCGTGAATGTTGCGCTAACACCGACACAACTCGCCTCATAAGCTCGGTGCGAACCCTCATCAGCAGCATCTCATTTGTGGTTGGATGAACGTGACTTCTTTATCACGTTATCTCATCATTATTGGAAACTCTGACGCATCAGGCTCTCTATCAACTAATCCATGTCCTTTGCACAGAACTAAAAACCACTGAAGCTGTCGTGCCTTCAAACACTGATTATTGAGAGATATGGGGAAACCACCAGCAAGAGACACGCCAGCAAGAGACACATTAAATGCCATGTCTCTGTAACAATCAACATGGCTGTTGCCCTGATATTTCACTGAAATGTATCACAGACCTGTCTGTTTATTCGTTCCGTATTGATTAGAAATTGCTGCGTTAGACTTTCTCACATGGCTTACATTAAAGGAGCACTTTCATTAAAGTAGGGGGACTTTCACAAGACAGATTCAAAACAGAAATGTCAATATCAAAGCGACAGATGCAGAGATATCCTTTAGTCGCTAGTATGAGTCAACGCTGCGTAGGGATGGATGGGTATGTCAAAAATTACTGGACAGGCGTTCGTGTCCCGTGTGAAACTAGAAGTCAGCGTTTACCCCTAAAACTCTAATATAATTAAAAAAAATATTCCTAATATAATAAAATATATTGCTTTATTCATGAAGATTTTTTTCCACATAAATAAACAGCTTTCTCTCTTCATCTCTCCTCTCTCACCATTCCTTCCAGCACTCACAGAAGTGCTTGTATACGTCCCCAACCATGCACATGCCTTTTGGAGTTTTCTCTCTATCTCACCCACAACATGTACATTATTCAAAGTAGCAGCCCTCACATATAACCCAGGGGATCAGCCTCACAGATGCCCCCTAAAGCCCCTCACCGGCACCCTCCCGTCCTGGCCACGGCTGTTTTAAGCTCAGTTTTAAATTGTTAATAGCCCCACGATCATTTTTTTCCCAATAAAGGGTAATGGGACTGGAGAGAGGGTGACTGGGATTCAAAACTTTAGAGACAATGATTAATAAAAGAGGCTGTCATTAGGGAGCTCATGGTAATAAGAGGAGGAGGAGCTCTCTGCCATCTTGACGCACATTTTGGGAAAATCTCTGCCTGCTTTGATCACAGTGTATATGTGTGTGTGTGTGTGTGTGTGTGTGTGTGTGTGTGTGTGTGTGTGTGTGTGTGTGTGTGTGTGTACTGTATGAGGATGCATTTGTGTCTTTGTTCTGTGCTGGCAGGCAGCGGTTAGCCAATGTGTGTGAGTATGCAAATATACTTTTGTCCCCTAAGTTTTTGAAGTCTGTATTTACTTGTGTTTTAGCTTTATTGTGTTTGTCTTAGCCCACACCATAAGCCCAAAGAGGATCCCAAATTGGTGACTTACTTTTGTATATTTAAGGTCCTCTTTCAACAATAAGCAGAGAGTCTCATGATATAGTAGTGGATTGGATATTAATGTTGACTGTTGTTGTGGCAAATAGAAAACTTGTTGGGTGTAGTTGCATCTAGTTAGGCTGAGATGAATAGCTTTAAATACTCAAACACAACATCTGTCTTTGTTGACAACTGGTTACATTGCACAATATCTCTATCTTTACATCTCGCGGTCTGCTCCCCCGCCTTTACATGCTCGCAGTCTTCACTTGGCAACGGTTGTCATGCAGTTGATATGCAAATATGATGCACTTGTGATGAAAATGACAATCACGTGATGTAAATGTACACAGACACATGGGGAAGGTGTCTAATTCTCACAGACACACAGAGACTCGGAGAGAGAGGCTGAATAGGCCTTCTTCTCCAGGCATTTATCCTTACACAATACCATTACCGTTTGACAACAGTCACTCTTAGTTATACTTCATTATGTTGTGGCAGCTACAAACACACGAGCATCTTAACACAACACGTCCCATAACATGACTGTTGAGATAAAATAAAAGTTTGGGAGCTATAATCCAGTTGACTGATATCCTCTACTCTTTCCTCTACTGAATCTGCACCTGGCTTGAATATTAGGATTGTATGTGTGCACACACTTTCCTGTAACCTTTATTTAGTGCAATTAGAAAATTGCATTTCTTAGTGTACACATATGTCCATTCATAGCGTTGAAATATTTAACTTTGAAAACCATGTATCTGAATTTATTTGTTCTGAATTCAACTCTTTGAAATTAAAGTTTAAAATTTAATTTTGTTTTATGAAATTTTTAATTTAACACTGGTTACAGAAAATGAGCCCAACAGTGCTCAGCCCGCTGTTGGGCTCATTTTCTGTAACCATTGTAGCATGAAAGTAGTAGAGTAGTAGTAACATTTCACATGTAAAAGATATGTTGCTTATAATAATTAAAATCTGAAATCACAATCAAAACAGTAAAAACTGGGAACCAAGTTTTATCGTTTATTTGAAACCTTTATTATAGAGACAATTGATTATTGATTGATACAGACCAAGGTATAATAACAATTATATACACACTGCAAGATATAACAATTATAAATGCATAAAAGGCAACTCAAATTCCTTCAAATATGATTGAAAAAAAATCACATAATCATTTGATTTGAAATAAAACATCAGTACAATAACAAGATACAAAATAAGTGAAATAAAAACAGCTCAGGTGAAAGCAATGATAACAGATTAATTACTGAAATGTTTAATAAAAAAAGTGTTAACACAAAACAGACCTGTCCCCTCCTTTGGGTCAGGGTGCAGCTCAAAGCAGTGATCTCTATAATCACATGTATCCACAACAAAATCAAGAAAAACAAAAAAACATAACTATATATACAATATATATGATTATTATGACTGTTATAATTATTATTATTATTATTATTACAATTATTATTATTATTATTATTATTATTATGGGGTATTTATATCTTTTGCTATTTATATTATTTCCCTTTTATGTGATGTGTTTTACTTTGTTACATTGTTATTGTTATTTCACTTAGCAATAATAATTAATAATAATAATATCACATACACAGAGTTTATGTAGTTTTTTGTCTGTTGTTTGTTCTTTGTCTTTGTCTTTTTCTTTGTCTTTTGTGTTCCAGTTCAAATGTTTTATTTGGCTGAATGTCTAGCATCCATTATTTTTAAATCAAGTATATAACACACTGTATTAAAGCCAATGAGAAATGAGCGAACTGAAATGAACATCTGTATATTAACTCTCTGTCTCAGCTGAAAGTTGCTCTCCTCTCCGGGTCCTCCGGTTCACAGCGACTACAACAACACAGAGCATCACCAGCAGACCACTGAGCACCCAGCATCTCACTATGTAGAAGGTGGAGGGAAACTCAGAGGGCTCTCTGTACTTTAGAAGAGTTTTGGTTGTTGACATACACTGACCATCTGGGTCAATACCTGCACACCAATACTCTCCTGTGTCTTCCAGTGAGACATTAGAGATAACCAGAGATCTCTCTCGTTCATGCCAGCTCACTCTGCTCATCATGCTCAGACCAGCAATGGTATTAAAGATTCTTCCGTCTGTTCGGTTCGACTTGATGAACCAAGTGTGTTCCACACCCTCTCCCAAATCTCTGCATGTGAGAGTGATTTCTTCTCCCTCTGAGAAGAGCTCTACAGCAGGTGGGCCGAATTTGGGGCACACAAACAGAAAATACATTTGCACTCTTTCAGAGATTTCACACTCGTATAAACCTGTGTGATTTAACATTAACGATGAAAACACCAGCGAGTAGTTTTGGTCTTGTTCCACTAAAGACATATTGTAGTTGAATTGTCCTTCGTCAGCTTCGAGGAACAGATTATCGATCTTCCAATGTGGGGGCTGGTCATCAATGAAATCAGTGACAGTGCACGGCAGCACAGCCGTCTCCTCCACTGAGCGGTAGATTAGCTCTCCTTTCACTTCAAACCCTACACGGTGACTGCTAACACACTGCTGTTGGTTCATCACCAAACAGGTGTACATTGTATAGACTGTTGTTCTGAAGTCAGATACACGAAGAGCTGATGTGTTTGTCACCACTTGGTATCTTCCTTTAACATTGTCCATCACTGATGTCGTATTGTCCCCAAAAACTCTTGTCCATATTTCTTGCTCATCTCTAAACTCACGCTTGAGCCACTGGATATCCAGATTGTCAGCCGCTCCCTCACATGGCAGGTCCACTGTTCCTCCAGGACTCACTCGTGCAGGACGTACTCCCAATCTTTTTGAACTACAAATAATAATACTGATGCTTTTCTCATATGTCACTTTGCCCTCGGTCCAACACTCCTCTTGGTACGTGCCGGAGTCTGAGTGGATCAGGTTGCGGATTGTGTAATTAGAAATATTCTCCCAGCTGCCAACAGAAAGTCGTCCTTTCAAGTCTTTAGGTACTGTGGAGTTCTCGGACCAGAGGTCAGAGGTGTTCCACAGGACAATCTTCTCCTCACCAACAAATCTGGAGATCAGGCAGGAGGAGTTGGCCTCCTTGGGGAGCTTGGAGGTGTAAGAGCCCCTCCATTCCTCTCGGATGATGATGAGTTCCTCTGCATGAATGTTGTTGATGAGCGCAAACAGCAGGAAGGAGAGCTCTGCGACTGCAGCCATTCTGCTCGGACGTCTGCTCGTGAATGTTGCGCAAACACCCGACACAACTCGCCTCATAAGTTCGGTGCGAACCCTCATCAGCAGCATCTCATTTGTGGTTGGATGAACGTGACTTCTTTATCACGTTATCTCATCATTATTGGAAACTCTGAAGCATCAGGCTCTCTATCAACTAATCTATGTCCTTTGCACGGAACTAAAACCGCTGAAGCTGTCGTGCCTTCAAACACTGATTATTGAGAGATATGGGGAAATCATTAGCAAGAGACACGCCAGCAAGAGACACATTAAATGCCATGTCTCTGTAACAATCAACATGGCTGTTGCCCTGATATTTCACTGAAAGGTATCACAGACCTGTCTGTTTATTCGTTCCGTATTGATTAGAAATAGCTGCGTTAGACTTTCTCACAAGGCTTACATTAAAGGAGCACTTTCATTAAAGTAGAGGGACTTTCACAAGACAGATTCAAAACAGAAATGTCAATATCAAAGCGACAGATGCAGAGATATCCTTTAGTCCCTAGTATGAGTCAACGCTGCGTAGGGATGGATGGGTATGTCAAAAAAATACTGGATTGGCGTTCGTGTCCCGTGTGAAACTAGAAGTCAACGTTTACCCCTAAAACTCTAATATAATTAAAAAAAAATATTCCTAATATAATAAAATATATTGCTTTATTCATGAAGATTTTTTTCCACATAAATAAACAGCTTTCTCTCTTCATCTCTCCTCTCTCACCATTCTTCCAGCACTCACAGAAGTGCTTGTATGTCCCCCACCATGCACATGCCTTTTGGAGTTTTCTCTCTATCTCACCCACAACATGTACATTATTCAAAGTAGCAGCCCCACATATAACCCAGGGGATTAGCCTCACAGATGCCCCCTAAAGCCCTCACCGGCACCCTCCCGTCCTGGCCACGGCTGTTTTAAGCTCAGTTTTAAATTGTTAATAGCCCCGCGATCATTTTTTCCCAAAAAGGGTAATGGGACTGGAAGAGGGTGACTGGGATTCAAACACTTTAGAGACAATGATTAATAAAAGTATATGTTTGTGTTTGTGTGTGTGGTGTGTGTGTGTACTGTATGAGGATGCATTTGTGTCTTTGTTCTGTGCTGGCAGGCAGCGGTTAGCCAAGTGTGTGAGTATGCAAATATACTTTTCTCCTCTAAGTTTGAAGTCTGGTTTACTTGTGTTTTACTTTATGTGTTTGTCTTAGCCCACACCATAAGCCCAAAGAGGATCCCAAATTGGTGACTTACTTTTATATTTAAGGTCCTCTTTCAACAATAAGCAGTGTCTCATGATATAGTAGTGGTGTCTTCATTCTCCGTCTACCTTTTTCTTTCTGTTGTTATTTATATCAATACTAAGATCTACTGATGCATGATCCAAGAGCCATTGCGTTATTTAATGTAGAAAAAATGTAGATGTTATGGCGTTTTTTTTCCAGAAAAAAATGCAGCTCTCTTGTTTACTTGTATTTGTTTACAGGCCAATACAGCGGCATGACGTATCGCCGTAGCAACGGGCCGACACGGAGTAGTCTATCGATTACGAGAAGAGCAAAAGAAAAAAGATCTTTAGGACGATTTATGTCGCCTCTGTATGCGTTTATTTATTGAGCCTGGATCCTGTGCTCGCATAATATTATACACTTTTAGAATGGCCTACCATATCCTCTTGGCTTTTATTTTGACATGTTTACTTTTCTTCCGGGTCACTTGTCTGTCGTTCTTCATTCTTCAAATGACAAAAAGGAACTAGATGCCCTCAGACTCTCTTACCAGTCCTGAGCTGCATCCCAAAGCTCTTAATTGCATCCCTGGTTCCCTCACTTGCGTCTTTTCCTTGCGTCTTAGTCCCTCCCACCAGGGACATGGAGAGACGCAAGGAAACCATGCGAGGAGAGAGGAAACGAGGAAATACGATTTAAGCGACATGAGACGGTTGTTTCCTCTGAAGCGTCACGTGAAGCGACGTCCGTTTCTGATGACAGCAGCAGCTGATCACATCTGGATCAAATGTCAGTCATCTTTAACAGCTGTTTGTGTCTGAATTGTACTAATAACTAATAAAGACAAGTGCAAGCTGCAGCCTGTATTCTACTGTGGACTGAGTTCTGCTTAGAGGCTCAGGAACATCTCTACTGGCACAATAACTTTATATTATTTATTCATTTAGCGTCTGTAGTTATTGATATTCTGATTGTGAGCTCATTATTAATAACTCAAATATGACTACGGTGTTTTTTTGAACACTGGACATTATTTATTAGGCTAAAGGGAAAATGTAAATGATATAACTCATATAAATCCGACGTTCAGGAATGATCAGCCTCATGTGACTGAATGGAAATGAGGATAAAGATGTAAAGGTGTTTGTTGCTGACAGACAGACTCTCCTTCTCTCTCTGACTTTAATAGTTTTATTAATAAAAGTTAACGGGGGAAATAACAGATCATGAAAAGATAAATCATTCTAATAAATAAAGAAAGTTATTTAAAGATATTTGTCAGGTAATTAAAACCCTCTCAGTGACAGGCGCTTCACTGATGGTGTGGAAAGGATAGATACTGCAGGTCCTTCTGCTGCTGTTCAGATCTTCAGTTAACCAGATTATAACTAGATGGTGAATCAGAAGACAACTAAAATATAAAACGTTTAATCTGTGATCTGTTTCACTCCGGTATAAAACTCCAGTGATGTTTGAGAGGTAAAGTTATCAGATCAGTCTGATCGGCAGCAGCGTCCAACAGTGACTGATATCCAATAAGGGGGCATGTCAGTCGGTAAAAGACTTCCGTGGGGGATACACTGGTGTATCCTCGTTCATAGCTCCTCGGTAAGCCTCCTCAATCCTCGATCCTCGCTCCTCGATGCACAAATTAGAGCTTTGGGACGGTCTTCAAGATGCGCACCAGAACAACTTCGGTTCAAGCGAGGAGCGAGGAGCGAGGAAATGAAAATTAAGAGTTTGGGACGTACCCATGGTCACGTGATCATCCTTCCACCTACACACCTGTTTCCACTTTCCTCATCAGCCCTGCAATTTATAACCAGCTATGTTCCACACTATACTTTCTTAGTTACTTACCTCGGGAGCGAGATGCAGTGGTGGTTGAGATACTGTGGGATATGGGGCACCGGGGTCGTTGCTACGAGCCATCTGGTCCTTAATAACCAAAGTGAGAGCTGTGTTTGGGGAGCAGAGTGTCCGGTTTGGGGAACTCAGTATTGCGTGTCTGCTCTTTGCAGATGATGTGGTTCTTTTGGCTCCATCAGTTCGTGACCTTCAGCACGCACTAGGGCATTTGCAGCCATGTGTGAAGCGGTCGGATGACCAATTGGATATTAATGTTGACTGTTGATGTGGCAAATAGAAAACTTGTTGGGTCTAGTTGCATCTAGTTAGGCTGAGATGAATAGCTTTAAATACTCAAACACAACATCTGTTTTTGTTGACAACTGGTTACATTGCACAATATCTCTATCTTTACATCTCGCGGTCTGCTCCCCCGCCTTTACATGCTCGCAATCTTCACTTGGCAACGGTTGTCATGCAGTTGATATGCAAATGTGATATATATTTGATGACAACCACGTGATGTAAATGTACACAGACACATGGGGAAGGTGTCTAATTCTCACAGACACACAGAGACTCGGAGAGAGAGGCTGAATAGGCCTACTTCTCCAGGCATTTATCCTTACACAATACCATTACCGTTTGACAACAGTCACTCTTAGTTATACTTCATTATGTTGTGGCAGCTACAACACACGAGCATCTTAACACAACATCCCATAACATGACTGTTGAGATAAAATAAAAGTTTGGGAGCTATAATCCAGTTGACTGTATCCTCTACTCTTTCCTCTACTGAATCTGCACCTGGCTTGAATATTAGGATTGTATGTGTGCACACACTTTCCTGTAACCTTTATTTCAACGCTACATGTGTCCATTCATAGCGTTGAAATATTTAACTTGAAAACCATGTATCTGAATTTATTTGTTCTTTGAAATTAAATTAAAAATTGTATTTTGTTTTATGAAATTTTTAATTTAGCACTGGTTACAGAAAATGAGCCCAACAACAGTGCTCAGCCCTGTTGGGCTCATTTTCTGTAACCATTGTAGCATGAAAGTAGAAGAGTAGTAGTAACATTTCACATATAAGAGATATGTTGCTTATAATAATTAAAATCTGAAGTCACAATCAAACAGTAAAACTGGGAACCAAGTTTATCATTTATCTGAAACCTTATTATAGAGACAATTGATTATTGATTGATAGACAAGGTATAATAACAATTATATACACACTGCAAGATATAACAATTAAAATGCATAAAAAGCAACTCAAATTCCTTCAAATATGATTGATAAAAAATCACATAATCATTTGATTTGAAATAAAACATCAGTACAATAACAAGGTACAAAATAAGTGAAATAAAAACAGCTCAGGTGAAAGCAATGAGAACAGATTAATTACTGAAATGTAAAAAAAAAAAAAGTGTTAACACAAAACAGACCTGTCCCCTCCTTTGGGTCAGGGTGCAGCTCAAAGCAGTGATCTCTATAATCACATGTATCCACAACAAAATCAAGAAAAACAAAAAAACATAACTATATATACAATATATATTGATATATATGATTATTACGACTGTTATTATTATTTATATTATTATTACAATTATTATTATTATTATTTTATTATTATTATTATTATTATATTATTATTATGGGGTATTTATACCTTTGGCTATTTATATTATTTCCCTTTTATGTGATATGTTTTACTTTGTTACATTGTTATTAATTTCACTTAGCAATAATAATTAATAATAATAATATCACATACACAGAGTTTATGTAGTTTTTTGTTGTTGTTTGTTCTTTGGTCTTGTCTTTTTCTTTGTCTTTGTGTTCCAGTTCAAATGTTTTATTTGGCTGAATGTCTAACATCCATTATTTTTAAATCAAGTATATAACACACTGTATTAAAGCCAATGAGAAATGAGCGAACTGAAATGAACATCTGCATATTAACTCTCTGTCTCAGCTGAAAGTTGCTCTCCTCTCCGAGTCCTCCGGTTCACAGTGACTACAACAACACAGAGCATCACCAGCAGACCACTGAGCACCCAGCATCTCACTATGTAGAAGGTGGAGGGAAACTCAGAGGGCTCTCTGTACTTTAGAAGAGTTTTGGTTGTGACACACACTGACCATATGAGGTCAAAACCTGTACACCAATACTCTCCTGTGTCTTCCAGTGAGACATTAGAGATAACCAGAGATCTCTCTCGTTGATGCCAGCTCACTCTGCTCATCATGCTCAAAGGACTGATATTAAGATTCTTCCGTCTGTTCGGTTCGACTTGATGAACCAAATGTGTCCCACACACGCTCTCCCAAATCTCTGCATGTGAGAGTGATTTCTTCTCCCTCTGAGAAGAGCTCTACAGCAGGTGGGCCAAATTTGGGGCACACCAACACATACGTTTGCACTCTTTCAGAGATTTTACAGAAGTAGTAACCTGAGTGATTTAACATTAACGATGAAACACCAGCGAGTAGTTTTGGTTGTTTTCACTAAAGACGTATTGTAGTTGAATTGTCCTCCGTCAGCCTTGAGAACCGAGTATCCATATTCCAAGTGGGGCTGGTCATCAGTGAATCAGTGACAGTGCACGGCAGCACAGCCGTCTCCTCCACTGAGCCGTAGATTATCTCTTAGTTCCAGTTCAAACCTACAGGGTGACTGCTAACACACTGCTGTTGGTTCATCACCAGACAGGTGTACGTTGTATAGACTGTTTTCTGAGTCAGATACACGAAGAGATGATGTGTTTGTCACCATTTGGTATCTTCCTTTAACATTGTCCATCACTGATGTCGTATTGTCCCAAAAACTCTTGTCCAATATTTCCCATGTCTAATCTCACGCTTGAGCCACTGGATATCCACATTGTCAGCCGCTCCCACATGGCAGGTCCATTGTTCCTCTAGGACGCACTCTAATACGCATCCCCCCTCTTTTGAACTACAATAATGATACTGATGTTTTCTCATATGTCACTTTGCCCTCGGTCCAACACTCCTCTTGGTACGGCCGGAGTCTGAGTGGATCAGGTTGTCGATCCTGTGTACTCCAGCTGCCAACAGAAAGTCGTCCTTTCAAGTCTTCAGGTACTGTGGAGTTCTCGGTCCAGAGGTCAGAGGTGTTCCAGGACAACTTCTCCTCACCAACAAATCTGGAGATCAGGCAGGAGGAGTTGTCCTCATTGGGGAGCCTTGAGGTGTAAGAGCCCTTTCCCTTTGATGGTGATGAGTTCCTCTGCATGAATGTTTTGATGAGCGCAAACAGCAGGAAGGAGAGCTCTGCGACTGCAGCCATTCTGCTCGGACGTCTGCTCGTGAGTGTTGCGCAAACACCCCACACAACTCGCCTCATAACCTCGGTGCGAACCCTCATCAGCAGCATCTCATTTGTGGTTGGATGAACGTGACTTCTTTATCACGTTAACTCATCATTATTGGAAACTCTGAAGCATCAGGCTCTCTATCAACTATATATGTCCTTTGCACGGAACTAAAACCACTGAAACTGTCGTTCCTTCAAACACTGATTATTGAGAGATATGGGGAAATCATTAGCAAGAGACACGCCAGCAAGACCATTAAATGCCATGTCTCTGTAACAATCAACATGGCTGTTGCCCTGATATTTCACTGAAATGTATCACAGACCTGTCTGTTTATTCGTTCTGTATTGATTAGAAATAGCTGCGTTAGACTTTCTCACATGGGCTACATTAAAGGAGCACTTTCATTAAGTAGGGGGACTTTCACAAGACAGATTCAAAACAGAAATGTCAATATCAAAAGCGACCGATGCAGAGATATCCTTTAGTCGCTAGTATGAGTCACGCTGCGTAGGGATGGATGGGTATGTCAAAATTACTGGACAGGCGTTCGTGTCCGTGTGAAACTAGACAAGTCGGCGTTTACCCCTAAAAACTCTAATATAATTAAAGACAAAAAAATATTCCTAATATAATAAAATATATTGCTTTATTCATGAAGATTTTTTTCCACTAAATAACAGCTTTCTCTCTTCATCTCTCCTCTCTCACCATTCCTTCAGCACTCACAGAAAGGTGCTTGTATACGTCCCCAACCATTGCACATGCCTTTTGGAGTTTTCTCTCTATCTCACCCACAAACATGTACATTATTCAAAGTACAGCCCTCACATATAACCCAGGGGGATCAGCCTCACAGGATGCCCCCTAAAGCCCTCACCGGCACCCTCCACCGTCCTGCAACGGCTGTTTTAAAGCTCAGTTTTAAATTGTTAATAGCCCCACGATCATTTTTTTCCCAATAAAGGGTAATGGGACTGGAGAGAGGGTGACTGGGATTCAAAAACTTTAGAGACAATGATTAATAAAAGAGGCTGTCATTAGGGAGCTCATGGTAATAAGAGGAGGAGGAGCCTCTCTGCCATCTTGACGCACATTTTGGGAAAATCTCTGTGCCTGCTTTGATCACAGTGTATATGTGTGTGTGTGTGTGTGTGTGTGTGTGTTGTGTGTGTGTGTGTGTGTGTGTGTGTGTGGTGTGTGTACTGTATGAGGATGCATTTGTGTCTTTGTTCTGTGCTGGCAGGGCAGCGTTAGCCATGTGTGTGAGTATGCAAATATACTTTTGTCCCCTAAGTTTTGAAGTCTGTATTTACTTGTGTTTTAGCTTTATTGTGTTTGTCCTAGCCCACACCATAAGCCCAAAGAGGATCCCAAATTGGTGACTTACTTTTGTATATTTAAGGTCCTCTTTCAACAATAAGCAGTGTCTCATGATATAGTAGTGGTGTCTTCATTCTCCGTCTACCTTTTTTCTTTCTGTTGTTATTTTATCAATACTAAGATCTACTGATGCATGATCCCAAAGAGCCATTGCGTTTATTTTAATGTAGAAAAAGATGTTTGGCGTTTTTTTTCCAGAAAAAAATGCAGCTCTCTTGTTTACTTGTATTTGTTTACAGGCCAATACAGCGGCATTGACGTATCGCCGTAGCAACGGGCCGACACGGAGTAGTCTATCGATTACGAGAGAGCAAAAAAGAAAAAGATCTTTAGGACGATTATGTCGCCTCTGTATGCGTTTATTTATTGAGCCTGGATCCTGTGCTCGCATAATATTATACACTTTTAGAATGGCCTACCATATCCTCTGGCTTTTATTTTGACATTTTACTTTTACTTCCGGGTCACTTGTCTGTCGTTCTTCATTCTTCAAATGACAAAAAGGACTAGATGCCCTCAGACTCTCTTACCAGTCCTGAGCTGCATCCCAAAGCTCTTATTGCATCCCTGGTTCCCTCACTTGCGTCTTTTCTTGCGTCTTAGTCCCTCCCACCAGGGAAGCATGAGACCAAGGAAACCATGCGAGGAGAGAGGAAACGAGAAATACGATTTAAGCGACATGAGACGTTGTTTCCTCTGAAGCGTCACGTGAAGCGACGTCCGTTTCTGATGACAGCAGCAGCTGATCACATCTGGATCAAATGTCATCATCTTTAACAGCTGTTTGTGTCTGAATGTACTAATACTAATAAAGACAAGTGCAAGCTGCAGCCTGTATTTCTACTGTGGACTGAGTTCTGCTTAGAGGCTCAGGAAACATCTCTACTGGCACAATAACTTTATATTATTTATTCATTATTAGCGTCTGTAGTTTTGATATTCTGATTGTGAGCTCATTATTTAATAACTCAGAATATGACTACGGTGTTTTTTAACACTGGACATTATTTATTAGGCTAAAGGGAAAATGTAAATGATATAACTCATATAAATCCGACGTTCAGGAATGATCAGCCTCATGTGACTGAATGGAAATGAGATAAATGATGTAAAGTGTTTGTTGCTGACAGACAGACTCTCCTTCTCTCTCTGACTTTAATAGTTTTATTAATAAAAGTTAACGGGGGAAATAACAGATCATGAAAAGAAAATCATTCTAATAAATAAAGAAAGTTATTTAAAGATATTTGTCAGGTATATAAAACCCCCTCAGTGACAGGCTGCTTCACTGATGCTACTGCAGGTCCTTCTGCTGCTGTTCAGATCTTCAGTTAACACAGATTATAACTAGATGGTGAATCAGAAGACAACTAAAATATAAAACGTTTAATCTGTGATCTGTTTTCACTCCGGTATAAAACTCAGTGATGTTGAGAGGTAAAGTTATCAGATCAGTCTGATCGGCAGCAGCGTCCAAGCAGTGAACTGATATCCAATAAGGGGGCTGTCAGTCGGTAAAAGACTTCCGTGGGGGATACACTGGTGTATCCTCGTTCATAGCTCCTCCGGTAAGCCTCCTCAATCCTCGATCCTCGCTCCTCGATGCACAAATAGAGCTTTGGGACGGTCTTCAAGATGGCGCACCAGAACAACTTCCGGTTCAAGCGAGGAGCGAGGAGCGGAGGAAATGAAATTAAGAGCTTTGGGACGTACCCCTGGTCACGTGATCATCCTTCCACCTACACACCTGTTTCCACTTTCCCTCATCAGCCCTGCAATTTATAACCAGCTATGTTCCACACACTACTTTCTTAGTTACTTACCTCGGGAGCGAGATGCCAGTGGTGGTTGAGATACTGTGGGAGTATGGGGCACCGGGGTCGTTGCTACGAGCCATCTGGTCCTTAAATAACCAAAGTGAGAGCTGTGTTTGGGGAGCAGAGTGTCCGGTTTGGGGAACTCAGTATTGCGTGTCTGCTCTTTGCAGATGATGTGGTTCTTTTGGCTCCATCAGTTCGTGACCTTCAGCACGCACTAGGGCATTTTGCAGCCATGTGTGAAGCGGTCGGGATGACCAATTGGATATTAATGTTGACTGTTGTTTGACAAATAAAACTTGTTGGGTCTAGTTGCATCTAGTTAGGCTGAGATGAATAGCTTTAAATACTCAAACACAACATCTGTCTTTGTTTGACAACTGGTTACATTGCACAATATACTCTATCTGTACATCTCGCGGTCTGCTCCCCCGCCTTTACATGCTCGCAGTCTTCACTTGGCAACGTTGTCATGCAGGTTGATATGCAAATATGATGCACTTGTGATGAAAATGACAAATCACGTGATGTAAATGTACACAGACACATGGGGAAGGTGTCTAATTCTCACAGACACACAGAGACTCGGAGAGAGAGGCTGAATAGGCCACTTCTCCATGCATTTATCCTTACAGACAATACCATAATCCGTTTGGCAACAGTCACTCTTAGTTATACTTCATTATGTTTTGGGCAACTGCAAACACAGCTGCATCTTAACACTACACTTCCCATAACATGACTGTTGAGATAAAATAAGAGTTTGGGGAGCTATAATCCAGTTGACTGATTCCTCTACTCTTTCCTCTACTGATCTGCACCTGGCTTGAATATTAGATTGTATGTGTGCACACACTTTCCTGTAACCTTTATTTCAACGCTACATGTGTCCATTCATAGCGTTGAAATATTTAACTTTGAAAACCATGTATCTGAATTTATTTGTTCTTTCAAATTTGAAATTAAAAAAATTGTATTTTTTTATGAAATTTTTAATTTAGCACTGGTTACAGAAAATGAGCCCAACAACAGTGCTCCCCGCTGTTGGGCTCATTTTCTGTAACCATTGTAGCATGAAAGTAGAAGAGTAGTAGTAACATTTCACATATAAAGATATGTTGCTTATAATAATTAAAATCTGAAGTCACAATCAAACAGTAAAACTGGGAACCAAGTTTTATCATTTATTTGAAACCTTTATTATAGAGACAATTGATTATTGATTGATATAGACCAAGGTATAATAACAATTATATACACACTGCAAGATATAACAATTATAAATGCATAAAAAGCAACTCAAATTCCTTCAAATATGATTGAAAAAAATCACATAATCATTTGATTTGAAATAAAACATCAGTACAATAACAAGATACAAATAAGTGAAATAAAAAGCTCAGGTGAAAGCAATGAGAACAGATTAATTACTGAAATGTAAAAAAAAAAAAGTGTTAACACAAAACAGACCTGTCCCCTCCTTTGGTCAGGGTGCAGCTCAAAGCAGTGATCTCTATAATCACATGTATCCACAACAAATCAAGAAAAACAAAAAAACATAACTTATATACAATATATATATATATTATGATTATACTATTATTATTATTATTTATTATTATTATTATTATTACAATTATTATTATTATTATTATTATTATTATTATTATATTATTATTATTATGGGGTATTTATATCTTTTGCTATTTATATTATTTCCCTTTTATGTGATGTGTTTTACTTTGTTACATTGTTATTGTTATTTCACTTAGCAATAATAATTAATAATAATAATATCACATACACAGAGTTTATGTCGTTTTTTGTCTGTTGTTTGTTCTTTGTCTTTGGTCTTTTTCTTTGTCTTTGTGTTCCAGTTCAAAATGTTTTATTTGGCTGAATGTCTAGACATCCATTATTTTTAAATCAGTATATAACACACTGTATTAAAGCCAATGAGAAATGAGTGAACTGAAATGAACATCTGCATATTAACTCTCTGTCTCAGCTGAAAGTTTGCTCTCCTCCTCCGGGGCCTCCGTTCAACCAGTGACTACAAACAACCAAGCATCACCAGCAGACCACTGACACCCAGCATCTCACTATGTAGAAGGTGGAGGGAAACTCAGATGGCTCTCTGTAGCTTTAGAAGAGTTTTGGTTGTTGACACGACAACTGAAGATCTCGGGTCAAGACCTGCACACCAGATACTCTCCTGTGTCTTCCAGTGAGACATAGAGATAACCGAGAGATCTCTCTCGTTCATGCCAGCTCCTCTGCTCATCATGCTCAGATCAGTATCGTTATTAAAGATTCTTCCGTCTGTGTCGGTTTCGACTTGATGAAACCACAATGTGTCCCACACCCTCTCACCAAATCTCTGCATGTGAGAGTGATTTCTTCTCCTCTGAAGAAGAGCTCTACAGCAGGGTGGGCCAAAATTTGGGGGCACACCAACAGTATATACGTTTGCTCTCTTTCAGAGATTTTACAGAAGTAGACACCTGAGTGATTTAACATTAACGAGGAAAACACCAGCGAGTAGTTTTGGTCTTGTTTCACTAAAGACGTATTGTAGTTGAATTGTCCTTCGTCAGCTTCGAGGAACCGATTATGGATCTTCCAATGTGGGGGCTGTCATCATGAAATCAGTGACAGGGCACAGGCAGCACAGCCGTCTCCTCCACTGAGCCGTAGATTAGCTCTCCTTTTCAGTTCAAAACTCTACAGGGTGACTGCTAACACACTGCTGTTGGTTCATCACCAGACAGGTGTACGTTGTATAGACTGTTGTTCTGAAGTCAGATACACCTAAGAGCGGATGTGTTTGTCACCACTTGGTATCTTCCTTACATTGTCCATCACTGATGTCGTATTGGTCTCCAAAAACTTCTTGTCCATACTATATTCCTCATATCCTAAACTCACGCTTGAGCCACTGGATATCCACATTGTCAGCCGCTCCCTCACATGGCAGGTCCACTGTTCCTCCAGGACGCACTCTAATACGTGTTTCCGCGTCTATTGAACTACAATAATGATACTGATGTTTTTCTCAGATGTCACTTTGTCCTCTCGGTCCAACACTCCTCTTGGTACGTGCCGGAGTCTGAGTGGATCAGGTTGCGGATTGTGTAATTAGAAATATTCTCCGCATGCGCCAACAGAAAGTCGTCCTATCCAAGTCTTCAGGTACGGTGGAGTTCTCGGTCCATAGGTCAGGAAGTTGTTCCACAGGACAAATCTTCTCCTCACCAACAAAATCCTGGAACGATCAGGCAGGAGGGAGTTGGCCTCCACTTGGGGAGCTTGGAGGTGTAAGAGCCCCTCCATTCCTCTCGGATGATGATGAGTTCCTCTGCATGATGTTGTTGATGAGGCGCAAACAGCAGGAAGGAGAGCTCTGCGACTGCAGCCATTCTGCTCGGAACGTCTGCTCGTGAATGTTGCGCAAACACCCGACACAACTCGCCTCATAAGTTCGGTGCGAACCCTCATCAGCAGCATCTCATTTGTGGTTGGATGAACGTGACTTCTTTATCACGTTATCTCTCATTATTGGAAACTCTGAAGCATCAGGCTTCTCTATCAACTAATATATTCCTTTGCACGGAAACTAAAACCGCTGAAGCTGTCGTGCCTTCAAACACTGATTATTGAGAGATATGGGGAAATACATTAGCAAGAGACACGCCAGCAAGAGACACATTAAATGCCATGTCTCTGTAACAATCAACATGGCTGTGCCCTGATAATTTCACTGAAAGGTATCACAGACCTGTCTGTTATTCGTTCCGTATTGATTAGAAATAGCTCGTTAGACTTTCTCACAGGCTTACATTAAAGGAGCACTTTCATTAAAGTAGAGGGACTTTCACAAGACAGATTCAAAACAGAAATGTCAATAATCAAAAGCGACAGATGCAGAGATATCCTTTAGGTCCCTAGTATGAGTCAACGCTGCGTAGGGATGATGGGTATGTCAAAAAAATACTGGATTGGCGTTCCGTGTCCCGTGTGAAACTAGAAGTCAACGTTGATGTGTTTGTAACGTAATTGACGTACTTAACTAACCGCCACTTCTCAAGTTATTTTAAGCCAAACCACTATCTTTACCTGAACCTAACTAAGTAGTTTTGTTGCCTAAACCTAAGGAAGTTGTTACCTGTGAAGACAGAAGTTATTTTGAAAAGGCTGTATGCCTTTAACAAGAGGACATGACACGTGTTGCTGGAAATTCGTAGGAAAAAGAACGACAAAGGAGGAATAAATGGATATAATGAATAATTACAGCTACGAGCTTTCTTCGTTTTGGTTTAAACAAAAAAACCAAACTATCAAAAGGACCCAGGAGGAGCCACACTGGGTGTATAAGAGATACCTCTGAGAGCTGAAAAGTCAGTAGGGTTCTGGGATATGCTCGGGTTTATTGCTGTAACCACCTGCCTGCACAATAAAACGCTTTGTCACATCAGATTCTGCCAGAGTCAAGTACCTTTTCTTCAAGACTCCGAAAGTTACTACATGAGTGTTTTTGATGAAGTGTTGGCAAAAGATCCAGACCCTTTTTGGCCCTTGGTTTATATATATATATAATGCACTGTACTCCTTCCTCATAGTTCCCACCACCGTGATTTTATGCATCTGTCAGAATTCTCTAGGATGACGGCATCATCCCCCCAACCCACCCACCTCTTATCAAACCTCATCTCAACCTTCTCTCATCTTCCCACCATCGCTCCTCCAAAAAGCCTCGAGGTCTGGCAGGAGGGGGGCAGCGGGAGGGTCACAGTTGACTTTATTAAAACATGGGGTGTCTATTAATCTTCAGTCCAAATCACACTGAGAAAAGAGCAGCGGGAGGAGGGGGGGGATGGTGAGAGACAGAAATATAACAGAGAAATAAAAGGGCGGGGAGAGCAGGAGGAGGTATTGAAGGAGAAAAACAGAATGAGGAGGATTGAAAAGAAAAAGGAATAATGCCTAAGAGAAAAATGAAGACAGAAAGAGAGGGGGTATAGTGGAGAAAAATGATATATTAACACCACAGTTTATGCACTGAGGTCATGGGATGCTATTGTATGCAAATGTGAATATAGCTGTGCATTCACTTTGATTCATTCAGGCTACACAAATAAATATTATTCTTATTTCCATTCCTTCATTTCCATTACTTTGTGTATACAATTTCATATTTATCAAATTTAATACATATTATAAATCATATTCAAAAAAAATAATTGCCATTGATTTGGCCACAATTAAATGAAAATAAAAGCATTGCTCAATTTAACTACCTCGGCAACATCCAAGCTGTTTTTTTTTTCTCTTACCTATTTAGCTAATTAAGTATATATTGAATATACTTATTACACAGATGTATTTGGTTGAATTAGCTTGATATTTTCCAGAATGTACACTCTTATGCTGAATTAGTTGACTCTACTAGAAAAATGCATGGAAACCTGTTGTCTTAAACCATTTAAGTTTTTTGAACACCTGCGACAATGTAGTCGGGGGAATATAGTGCTACGCGTGTCCGTCCTTCCGTCCGTCAGTATTGCGTACCAGCCCACTTCGAGCACTGTAATAGGCTACATACCTGTCACTGTAAATATAAATCTATCTATCTATCTAATGTATATCTATCCAGCATTTATTTATTTATTTACACTATTGTTTACAACTTCCAGAACACTTGACTTGTGTGTAGACCTTTTATTTTTTATTTGTATTATTGTATTCTTTTATTTTGTCATTTCTATTCTGTGTAAGTATTTAGAGAGCTGTATAAAAACCAGAGTCATATTCCATGTATGTATATACTTGGCAGAATCAATCTGATTCTGAGTCTGACTGAACAACATCAAAAGCAGGTTGCAGGGATTCAAGGGTTTTATACACTTGAAGGGGATGAGCAATAGATAACTGTATCATCTGCATAAAAATGGAACGCAGCATTTGATGAATTATCACAAAGATTATTTACATACATATATGGATAATAGCAGTTGTCTATTATATTGTAAAACCTCAATGTTGATCCATGATATAGGTCTGCAAAATGTAAAGAATATTCACAACAGAGCCTTTGTTTGCAAATACGTTGCAGATTTAAACCTGTCTTTATGCTTTTACAATACAAAATATATATTTCCTGTAACCTTTAAATTCTTCATACAAAAGGAAAAAATATGGTGGCATTGAGAGCTCAATACACTGCAAATAGATACACATAAGAAAATGAAGAATCATCTTCAGTCGCATTTAGAAAACAGTCATGATCTCAATACTCAAAATTCTAGCCTTGCTGCAAATGTTCTGTGGAAAACATCAATTTAACTGTCCACCACTGACATCCTGGTTAAATATGAACAAATGGCCTGCTAGTTATTACTATAATTGCCAGTGCATACAGGTGGATGGGCCGCCGCAGGTTTCCCTCCTGTACACAAGCCGGGGCCCACCCGTTGCCATTGATTCCCAGTAATCCACTAACAACTGTTTACTGTAGCGGAGCGCTGGAGGCATTTGCACGGCGTCAGCCCACGCCTGGATGTGCTGCACTGCACACAGGACCATCTATCTTCACTTTAACACAGGAAGTCAGTCAGAGCAGCAGTTGTTGTTGTTACAGAGTATTGAAAACCCAGATAAACATTGTACACAGTCTATTATGGTATATTTGAGGCTCACAGGCTAGTGGATGTTAGGTTTGGGTTTTTTGACTGTGTGATTGCATATATGTATGTGGTCTAATGTCAGAATATGACATGTTCCCATTTCTTGTACCTCCCAGTACATTGGGTTTCACGGATCGGCTCCTTCTGTCTGTACATGCCAACAGGCGGGAGAGCACCACGTTATGTAATGGCCATGGACTCTGTATTTGTATAGCTCAATATCAGATACACATCAACAACAGATTGAAAAGAGAGATCCTCGCCTACGCGGAAGGCAGAGAGTGGAAAAAAATGCAATTACCAAATAACATTGACGAAGAACTTAACTTCATTTTAAGTTCCTTAACAATAATAAACAATAGTAGAAAACACAGAGGTAGGATTGTAGTAAGTCAAATTTAGATATAACAGGACATAACTATACAATATGATGAGTCCAAGAAGATAAGTTTTGTAAAGTAGCTCAATGAAAAACAACAAATTACAAATAGAAGTTGAGCTGGTCTCAACTTTTTCAGCAGAAACCATTAACTGCATTGTTTCATTAAACTAAACTAAACTAAACCCTGAACTTAAATTAGACCCTACCTATAGCTTTGATGTCATTGTGAGCCTGAGACACAAACAGATTACTAATAGAGGAGCTGAAGTAAGACAGATATTCTCTCTCCCACTGGGACACTTGTGGGGGAATGAAATTAGTGTTACAAAAAGAGTTCCCACCCTTTTCTCACAGCGGGGGTCTCGCCCGTCTGCTGTAATGTCTCTCCTGCTGCATGAAGCAGCACACTGCTGCCGCCACCTCATTATTCCATCTGTCAGAGAGGGAGGAGACATAGAGAAAAAGAGAAGAGATGGGGCGATATTATCAAACTCAAGGATGAAGGATCAATAAAAACAGATGGCGTTGAAAAGCCTCTTGGAAAAGCCTGCTCTGATGCTCTGATCAAACAATGCGAGATTCCATTTCAGGGAGCAGAGAGGTCAGCCTCCCGTCCCCCTCCCTGTTGCTGTCGTCCCTCTCCTCCTGTGCGTTTTCCATTCCTATCCCTCAGAAACACACTCACCTTCTGCGACCTATGTTGACAAAGCAGATACATGACTACAATGATAGCAGTTGTTTGCCAGATAGGATGAAACTATAAGAAAAACCTTTGGCTTTATACCGCGGTACAAATTGTTATAATGGCTGTCTGTTTAGCCATCCGTGAAGCTTTAACAAGGCTGTACCCTCTTGTCTATCTGCAGTACAAACTGAACCAACATCTATTCATCATCCAGTCTGTCTGCACAGAAAAAAGTACATTACCATTTAAAAAAGAGATAGGACGACTTTATGTGTGCTTGTACCTTTGTGCAAATGTGAGTGTTTGTTGTATGCAACTCTAAATGACTATGGACCAGTGGAGGCTGGTCTACAGAGAGAATAAACCATTACCAAATCTCAGTATCATTTATAAAATAATTTTTCTCTCTTCCTTGGAAAAAATTCCATTATTTAATAACATCTCATTAAAATGCTTCAACAGCGACAGCGGTTGTGGGCATCGTGGGATGTAAAGGAGGACAGTAGGTCCCCGTCCTCCCTTAGAGCGGGACTTTTCCTATCAATTCAATGCATTTCATTTTTTCATGCTTATGTGATTGGCCAAAACACATCAAATGATTAACTATAATGTGTAAATTGCGAACTGCTTTTAAACACATCACAAAACAAATCCTGTTTATTAGGCCTTTTTATTGAGCTGTAGCTAATAAAAGAGTAGCGTCAGATCTGGAAAGGGAAATGCAGTGTGAGCATATCACTTGCCAAACTCCACTACATAATCCACAATTCCACTTGTATTTCAACTGCCTAAAGCACAAAGAAGCATAGATTCACATCACACAGTTCCCAAAACATTGTCAGTCAGCCAATTAAATACTCCATATTTGTTCAAATCGATTATCTCCACCATGGAAGTGCCCTACAACACTGTTGTGAAATGATTGAGCTAATGGGTTTTTGTTCCCACGCAGACATTATCAAACCTTTCTGCAGCAATTAAGATCATTATCCACCCTCATGTTTTTGTTTAAGCCATTTCAGGTCCATTTCGCTCATGCAGGTTCAACTGTGATTGAATCTGAAGCTAGGTGCACGCTGTGTACTTTCGACCTTGTTAAAACGCATAAGGTGACCACAAATGCACTTGAGTTGCTGAGAACCTGTAGTCATTTCATCATGAGAGCACTCTATTGCACAGAATTGACCTTGTGGTAGCAATGAGAACCGTAAGCAGCTAAGATATAGTTGAGGTTATTGTAAAATTACTTGCTGACTGGCAGCCTCATACTGTAGAATCATTGAACAAAGGAAAAAGAAATATGCCAGCCACTGCAAATTCACTGTTTAGCAAAAACAAAAGGAAGGATGTTTACTATGACATACTATATCATCATCTCTTTGACTGTAGGAGCCAAGTATCGAACCACCGAGCTTCGATTGATGGACAACCTGCTCTACCTATACCGCCACATCAGTGCTGCCTATGTGCCAGGCCCCCAGTTAAGAGACAGCATATTACAATATACTGGACACCGATCAGCCATAACATTATGACCACCTGCTTAATATTGAGTAGGTTCCCCTTTTGCCGCCAAAACAGCCTTGACCCATCGAGGCACGGACTCCACTAGACCTCTGAAGATATGCTGTGGCATCTGGCACCAAGCCGTCAGTAGCAGATCCTTTAAGTCCTTTATAAATTGCGAGGTGGGGCCTCCATGGATCGGACTCATTTGTCCAGCACATCCCACAGATGCTCGATTGGATTGAGATCTGGAGAATTTGGAGGCCGAGTCAACGCCTCGAACTCGTTGCCATCCACATGATGTAAAAGAAAACGTGATTCGTCAGACCGGGCCACCTTCTTCCATTGCTCCGTGGTCCAGTTCTGATGCTCACATGCCCATTGTAGGCGTTTGACCTTGACCGATCTGCGACTACTCAGCGCCATACGCAACAAACTGTGATGCACTGTGTGTTCTGACACCTTTCTATCTTAACCAGCATTAACTTTTTCAGCAATTTGAGCTACAGTAGCTCTTCTATTGGATCGGACAACACGGGCCAGCCTTCGCTCCCAACGTGCATCAATGACCCTGTCGCCGGTTCACCAGTTTTCCTGACCCTAAACGATGTATATCCCTACTAAAGAACATCTTCCTGTCACTTTACATTAGCCTCACATAATAATCCATTGACGTAGTTATCATTGAATGTGATTTTGAATTGGTTTGAGTTAGTTATAGGAGGCCTTTTCACTTCACGCATTAATGAAATAGCAAATGAAGTCATAAATACATTCACAGTCAGATATTTCATCTGTGAATAGATGTAATGAAAATCCTCAATTTCAACTCATATCACTCGTTGTTTATTATTCCAGCGTTATAATATCGTTGCCAGAATAGAGTTGTCAAGGAGACGAATGCTCGCAGTGCCAGAGAGAGTATGACTGTGGTGTGTTTGGATCGTTGCCACTTGAATGGCATCAGTAGTAGGGAAATCTTTCAGGTGTATTCCTATAAAGTGAGGCTCTCTTTCTGACACACACTCTTACTCACACACACAGCTTCAGGCAAGGAGGTAGGCTACAGTTTCTTTTTTAATTTTTTTTTTTACTTTATGTAATTAAGTCTAAAATAATTGTTAAGAGGTTCCTCTCTTCCTCTCCTCCCTCGCACTCTCATTTCCTCTTTTTGCTTGACAGAGGAATGTAATTAAAAAAAGCAGAGAGAGCTTCCCTGAGGTTTGAACGTTGTCTCCATCCTCTAATGAAGAGCTTTGACCCGCCACCTATCATGGACATCTAGAGAGGGAGACTCGGAGGGAGCGGGAGGGAAATATCGGACAAGTGATAAAAATAGAGAGATCCGTCAATGAGATGGAGAGTGACAGAGAAAGGCATCAGACAGCTGAGGCAAGCAGAACATCACGCAGGCAGAGAAACTGAAAACATGTGGAGAAACAGATCAAGGAGGAGGGACAGTGAAGATGAAAGTCGCTGTGTCGCTGTGCATTGTCACAATTTGCAATGGGAAAGACATTTGTTACCAATTATCATGCTACTTTCAAATAAGGCACCATTTACAAAGGGTTTATTAATAGTAATGAATGGCTTTATTTACGTGTGTGCTGTGCTCACAAAGTAATCGTTGTTTAACTTTGTTAAAATCACAAAGGTTTTCATTTCTAATAGCAACTTGTGAAGCGAAGCTTATTTGTATTCAGGATAAGGAGAATGAACTCCAGGAACATGCTTTAGTTTTTCAGAAAGACCATTGAAAGACTTTCAGGGTGAAATCCCCACAGAACTGAAGCTGTAGAGCACTGGATGAAGGAGAGACACAGAGAAAGAGGAGAGTGTGTCAGTCACAATCTCTGCGATTTGGGAGACTTCAGATGGAAGAAGTAGCTAACCGATAACGCTCTCTGTCTCTTCTTTTTCCTTTAATTCAATTTAAATGATCAAATACGCTTCATTGGCATTAAATAAACACAAATACACCAATACCATAGCTACAGTAATGGCAGTGATTTACATTAATGCACAAGAAGTTCAGAAATGAAAAAAATTCATGTTGAACAATCACAGAAAAGACACTTTATGACAAATAATAAAATAATACTTTACTATGAACCAGTTCTAAAAATGAGTGTGATGTTCACGGGTGTGAGTGCACAATGTCTACATGCATGTGTCTTTTCACAAAAACATGCAAAATGTGTATGTATAGAAGTTGACTGCCTTTACAGTATGTGTGTGAGTTTTTTTCCTTTGAGCTAAGTTGTGGGATTTGCCGGAGCCAAGCGTGTTTGCCCGCCACCTCCGCTGTAGTACAAGTGCAGCAGCCGGGGAGAAAGCTAATAATGCATAATGCACAAGGACACCTTCAGCTAATGCATTCGCGCCGTAGCCAAGGTGGACGAAAACGCTCTCAGACCTCTCATCTCCCTGTACCCGATACCTCGCGGGATGTGTCGCCCATGTTTGCTTCCCAGATTCTCTATTCTAAACCAAACGTGTCGTTTCTCACCTTGCCTTCAGAGCGGTGCGAGTGTGAGGTGACTGACTGTTGTTTCCATTGGGAATCAACTTGTTTGAAGGATTGACTTAATTCAGTAACATTTTCTTGATGCAAACCTTACGGCTTGTCCACACTGCCCGCATGAACAGTGCGTGACAGTGTCCATGTTATAAGCTTTCTCAATCTTGCTTGAAGTTTTGCAATACAGAGATAACGTAGACAAGCGTTCTTATCCTCCTCTGGCCCGTAGACCTTCATGCTGTTCATGCTACTGCTGCACGCCAGCACTCTTTCCATAAACTATTCTAAGCTGCGAAGTAGATTGTGTTGTTTTATAATAGATTATAGGGCTGATACCTTCTGATATGTGTCAACACAGCAGGGCTTGTGTGTCTTCAGCGATCAGCTCCCTCTTGTCAGAGTGACTGCGATGGAAAAGATTATCAAACGTTGCACGGATACGGCATGGGCCCTGTGAAGCCACACTGGTGTTTAAGCCCTTTGCTGATTAAAAAGAGCCGAGATTTGTTTCTATAAATCCCCTTAATGTGTCACACCCCTACAGTCTCTAGAGCTTCGCGGGAAGTTTAGAGCCTGCTTTTATCTGCCTTGCACAATAGCATCGCTGTGCTTCCCAAAGCTTGAGTTATTATTCGGAGGAAATCGTTAGAGGAAGAACGTATCAAAGGTTTTTTTGATTGTGGAGGATCATGACTTGTGCTACAGGAGAGGTGTTGAAGTATCTGCCCTCCCCCCCAATCCTCTTTTTTCTAGCTCCCTCGTAAAGTTCACAGTTTTTATTTGTGAGTTGATGAGTCAGGCTCAGTTTCAGCTTCAGTATGAAGAGTCGAAGGCATGCTTATATGCTTACAGTTTGACAAGAGTGCCACTTGTTGGCAAGTCATGTTACTGCGTCAGGACAATGTGAGTCAGTGAATTTCTGCAACATATTACGTAGGAGCCACAAAAACACACAAATCCTTTTCCAAACCTTTAATTTTTTTCTGTATGTTTTTAATGATTTAAGTGATAGAGATCAATAAAGGATCTCAGCTGGATTCACCTGGTCAAACTCATTCGAAACTGTGGAAGATAAACCCACTATTGCCATTCATTTTGACCTATACTGTCTTTTACAACTGCTCGGTGACACCTGTCCACGGGCAGCCCCCTCACTTTGAGATCTCTATTTTAATGCATGTGTATAGGTCCTGTTAAACCATGCATGTGTGTATTTTGGGCCTGTGTGTGTAATGTTCACCAGTAGATATAGTAGAATGTAAAAACTTGAAATTATTTTGGCTTAGGTTTGCTTTTCAATGGAAAACCATGTATTTATTCAGTTAACTATTTTCTGTACGTTACATTTTAAAACGAGACAACGGGAGTCAAAATCAAATCTTTCTTGACACTGCCGGACGGCCTTTATTTTTTTTAATTTTTAATAATTTTATTAGCCTAAAAGTATTCAAATTTGTGTTGTGTATTGTATAAATGTGGAATGTTTGTAAAACGGCCGAGTCCTGCTTGGGACTGACTCATCCACTGTGTGGAAACTGTTTCGTCCACTACGTCTACTAACATCTTAATATCCATAAGGTTCAAATTTTAAAGATTCAACACATGCATTATACACACATTAATGCCGCATGAATGAAACATGATGTTTTCCAGGTGTTTCTTGACTCACTGTACAATTTCTGTGAAGAGAAACCACAGTGAGACATGTGCATTCAGATAAGGAATCTCTCAAACACTTCCCTAATTTGATATGCCAATAAATGCCCCATTGTCTAACAGCATACCTGTTGATGAAATGCAGGATCGTGACTGAAGATGTGTTTGTCAAATCCCTGAAAATCCACTGGAAAATCTCTGCTGCTTTCTCCGAACAAGTATACTCTAGAGGTGCTCTTGAGCAAAGCACCGGACCATGAGCCTTCTAGTGGATCAGCGAACACTGTTGGCAGCTCCCAGTTGCAATTACAGACATCACAAAATAAATAAAAATATATGTTTTTCGGTTGGTTTCGGGCATCTGATCAGGACGCCTCCTGGACGCCTCCCTTTTGGAGGTTTTCTGGGCATGTCAAACTGGTAAGAGAACACGCTGGAGAGATTGTATATCTCATCTGTCCTGGGAACGCCTCGGGGAAGAGCTGGAAAATGTTGCTGAAGAGAGGGACGTCCGGAATTCCCTGCTAAGCCTGCTGCGTCTGCAAACCGAAGAAAATGGATGGATGGATGGATGGATACTTTTGTTAAGAGGGATAATACACTCCTCTGTGCCGCTTCTGTCTTTACCACTCCACTGCTTGTCCTCGTAGGCCTTCCTCTGGCAGCCAAACAAACACTGGGCCTTTAATTGAACATGTTGCTCAAGGAAGGAAGTGTGTTCAGAACGAGCAAGAGTTACACAAAAACACACACACAAACACACACACACGCACACGCACACGCACACACACACACACACACACACACACACACACACAGCTCTCAAGTAGTGCAGCCAGCAAGATGTGGGGCATGCTATGCCCGCTGCCTAACTGCAGTCATGATGAGAATACTGAAAAGAATGTGTGTGTGTGTGCTTACTTGTGTGTCTCAATGCATACAAATTCATTTTATTATCTAATATAATAACAAAATGACTCAGCTACAGCCTCGGAGTTCAATGCGTGGCAAGTCGTAAGCTTATGGGAGTGACAATTTGAAGATTGTATGATACGACAGTAGAAAGACAAGACAAGAGAAATAAGATGTTAAAAACATACAGATTTTTTTCTCGTTAAATAACCACAACTGTTTGAACTTTTTTCAGAAAATGTTATGTTCACGTAGGTCCTCATTACTCAGAGTAAAAAGCTGAGTGATTCTTCACTCTTGAGTTGAATTGAATATCGTGATTTCTTTTCAATAAGTGAAATGAGTCAAAATGAGAGTAGAAATTGAAAAAAAGAAGGCATACTCTAAATACTTGATTGGTAATGTCTATGCATGCTTATTTGTGTACATGCAAAACAAGCGTAATTAATGCTTTATATAATCATTACAAACTGAACTTTTCCTTTCCTTGTGTACACTTTTTGTCTCTTTAATGCTTTGCATCCATTAATCTAAAACCTTGGCAACAGAATGGCACAGATGTTTAGAAAGAAGACCACAGCTGTCAGCACATGGCTTTCATTATTTGGTTGACTGAAGAAACTGTTAAAAATGTTTCTATATTATAACAAATGCTCTCTGTAAAGACCAAGTGGAAACAACGCATCACCCCTATTGGTATTTCTGGGTGTCCGGAACATAACATAACATAACATAACATAACATAACATAACATAACATAACATAACATAGGTTGATAGGTGCGGGTGTGCTTTGTGTTTAATGCCTTCACTTTATGAGCAATAAAACTCTGAATAGATAATTAATACAGTGTCACCTCGGTCTAAAACACCATGCAAGCTTCATGGAAAGTTCTTATGGTCTTGAATATATGTGCATGCATGGTCATGCACGCATTTCTATTCATCAGTTTTGTAATACAAGTAGGGAAATTGATATGCATAAGTACTGACATGAGGAGGATAGTGTTTTTGCGTCTTTCACAGACTGCTGACTGAGCAATGAATACGTTGCATGAAATTACCCTTTGACCATTTGACCTCTGACCTCTTCCCTTCCTCCTCCTCTGTCTGTCTGTCTGTCTTCCAGGTGGTGCTTGTAGGTTCATCCATAAACGAAAGGGATCAGATGTTGTTCATCAGCAAAGACGAAGGTTCCTCCTTCCAGCGACAGTCCATCTCCTTCACCCCAGACACGCTCATCTTCCACCCTAAGGAAGAAGACAAGCTCCTGGCCTACTGCAAGGAGGGCATGGTGGGTATCACAGCACTGCAGAAACATGAAAATAAGACTGCAGCTTCTGTAGCTGAAAGAATGAACAAGAAGAGAGCAGTGATAATACACCAGCGAGACGTCTCTGCTGTCAGTGTAGCAATGCATTCGAGTTCAATTTTCACACGCACCAGCAGTACACGGACCTCAAAGAAAAACTAGATGTATGATTTATCGTACAATGATACAGCCGTAGGGCAAATCTTCTTATGTACGTGAAATAAATCGAACAGTGGCCATATGCAAATTCACCCACACACACACACTCCAAGAGATATTGCATTTCACATTGACAGCATGTTGCAATCTCACTTGGCTTTCTGTAGGAAGTTCTTTGAAGTATTTTGTATGAAAAGAAGAAATTAAGTCTGGATTTAGATGCAACAAATACACATCATAAGTCCATTTGTATACACTTTTTCTACCCTTATCCCACCAATAATTTTGTCATAACTTTCTTAGGGGTTCTTAACGTTGATACTATTTGAATACTATGATGATAGTTGTTATAGTGTATTTGTTTTGTTGTCCTTTGAGCTGTGAGTGTCTGTATGTGTATGTATGTCTAGAAAAAAGTTTATTTATTTTTCGTGAACGGTTAACTCATAACAATGAATACAGTTTAATTAATTAATTACATTATATTATTATTTTATTTTATTTTTTTATTAGCATACAGGGACAATTTTATTTACTCCAAAGAAAGTGCTTTAATTAACTAATGATAAAATCATGAATGTTGAATTATTCCTTAAGGAACAGCTTATTTATATCTATATATCTACACATTGTAGCTGTTGCTCATTTATCTAACCCTGAGCCAACAATTTTTTGGTTGTTATTTATTATATATTTATATTTCAGAAAACCAAAAAACAATTTTAAAAGAATAGAAAACCAATACAATTTGGAAACTTGTCTATGACACAACAAAATAATACAATGCCCATAATAAAAATCCCAACAGAGACTTTTGTTGTATGTCACCCCCCATTCCTTTTTTCTGTTTCCTGCCACTTCCTCACATGAACCGTCAAATAGAGGTGAAATACTGCAAAAATAATAGAAAAGTATGTTCGAATTCAGTATTTAGTAAGTCAAATCATTCATTGATCTGTTTCATTCCGCATTAAAGATCTTTGAATATAAAGACATGTCTGCACCTCCTAATTGAAGAGTGTTTTTTAAAGTGGAAATGGAGCTAGAGACATAGAGGTGGGACATTATAGGTCCAATAGTTCATAAAGTTGGGCCAGCTCAACTCCTCCTCAACTTTAATCATTTACACGTAATTAAATAAGAAATTCAATTAGGTTTTTATCTGTTCCATACGAGCAGGCTGCAGATGGAGTTTAGAAATCCATTCAAACAGAACAAAATCATCATTTAGCTAGAGAATGATTGGGAGGATGCGTACCTAGCTGCGGTTGTAAATTAAGAAAGCTTGTAAGGGCAGGGATAGATTTCTGTCAATGTCAGCTTTTCTTTTTCAGATAGTTGGAATGTGCTTTCGTATTGCGTTTGATCATTGCTGACTCATATTTTCTGATGACCCTGAGCGACGAAAGGTTGTTTTATGAGCAGACAGGATGTAGTGCTTTTACAACTAAGCCTCTGTCAATGACGAGCGTTGAGAAAGTGTGTCATTGTGTTTTTGTGAAGTTTTGTGAAGTTTGTGTGAAATACTTTTCTCAGCTCCAGAGTGCTTTTCAGACATCAAGGATTTCTAGGAATCAATAGACTTTCATTATGGGTGTGATCAATGCCGTACAAGCTCCGGCAGCACACACACACACACACTACTACAAACACACTACTCGTAGAATATTAGGCACACTCACACACGCGAAACCTGCTATGATTAATAATTAATTGAGCTCAGTCTTAACTTGGTGAACCGTGAAATTCAGTAGCTTGATTAGGTGAACTGCGTTGATCCAAATAGTCTCCCTTTATCCTCCGTTTTAAAGGATACAGCTGGTAATAGGGCTCGGGGGTTAGGCTTTATAATTTAATGCTACATGCTTTGAGTGTGTTTTTCTGTCTAATTGTGTTTTTTTCTCGTTTTTTTTTTGTGTCCAGCTCTTTGCTTCCACAGACCTGGGCCGCAAGTGGACTTTGCTCCAGGAGAGGGTGACCAAGGACAAAGTGTTCTGGTGAGTTAAACTGTATTTTCTCATTATTGATGAATAAGGATTTTAAGTCTCAGCTCAATGTTCAGTGTCTCAGTTAATGACTTTTTCATGAACACATACACATGTATAAAACAGTAGCAAACATGTCAGCAGCAAGTACCTACTGCTAGATCAATCAGGAGAGACTCCATATCGAATGAACAATCATTTATTACATGGTGCATGATAAGATGAAGAAAAATCCACAACGTAGTATATTAAAGGGGGTAGTGATGCCGCTAGCTACAGCTCAGTAAAAGGCCTAAATAAAAAGGATTTTTTTGATATGTGTTTAAAAGTAGTTCATAATTCACGTTATAATTAATTTCCTGATATGCGGCTGTCTGATACTTTACTACCAGTTCATCATGTACAATACAGTGGTAGAGATGAAGATGACATTTGAACATCATCATTGGACCAACCCGCTGTCAATCTTGTATTCTGCTCGCTGTTGAGCGTCATTTGACGTGTTTTGGCCAAACACAGATAAGCATGAAAAAATAAAATGCATTGATTTGATAGGAGAGGTCCCGCCCTAAGGGAGGACGGGGACCTGCTGTCCTCCTCTACCTCTACTCTATAGGGATGCTTGTGCTGGTCGTTGCACCACCACAAAAGTGGAGCCCTTAGTCTTGTTTTACACTTTGGGTCATGTATGGGTTAAACAACATGGGTTAGAGTCATTGGTAGACATTATTTTGAACTTTGGAGAAAGCTAGGCTAGTTCCCTCTGCTTCCAGTCTTTATGCTAAGCTAGAAAAACCAAATCTTGGCATCAGATCTGTCATGCACAGACATGAGAGTGGTATCAAACGTATCATCTCACTCTCAGAGAGAAAGCAAATCGACGGTTTTCCAAAAATGTTGAACTATGAATAGCCTTTAATGTGATTATCATCATAGAGCAATCTAACAATAGTAATATAGAGTAAAACTATATTTGCTTCATGAAACATAAATTTGATCTCCTGCAGAGTTAATAGGTTCATTTTTTTGACTATATCCTGATCTCATTTTGCTGCCATTTAATAATATTGCTCAATAAAATTATATTGACAGCAGGTATATCCAAGATACTAATGAATCGGTTTTATGTTCACCATAATACAGAAAACGTCTGCTACAATTTTTCTTGAATTAAAAATTTGAATTGGATTTTAGTCATAAGAACTGAAGTTTATGCAGCAGAACCTTTTTATAGAGGAATCTCCTGATAGATTTGTTGTTCCTCCGGCAGAAAAATAATCCACAGCAGCAATATTTCACTGCTTGAGAGAGCTCTTCTGCTTCCCCTCCTCATTCTCACCTTCATCTTATCTTGTATCATGTATCACTCCCTCTTTATCTCCTGTACCATCCTCCTTTTTTCTTTCTCACCGTGGACGGCCAGCAGCTCCCGCACCTTGGAGTCTCGCCACACATCCACATACGTATCTCTTGCATGTGTTCTACCCTGCGGTCTCAATGCTCAGGCTGATCGGAATTCATGATAATGATCCGGATCACCACCAAAATCTAATGGCTTGTTCATTGTGCTACACTCCACCCCTCCAAAGAAATTCATTCAAATCCATCTCGAACTTTTGGAGTAATCCTGCTAACAGACTAACAAACAAACAAACAAACAAACCAACGCCGGTGAAAACATAACCTCCTTCCAAGGCCCTTAGCCTTGGCAGAGGTAATTATACATAGAATGTAAGAAGAATATGAAGGAAATTGATCTGGGAGTATGTCAAGCAGCTTCCAGTTGTCGCCAAACAGCTAGAGCCTGAGCCACATGACCTCCTCTCCACCATGGGACCTGGAAAGGTTATAATACATTAATATAAAATTGCCAAAACAATAATTTCATTCAGCTCTAATGACATGAGATTCATGTCTTCTCATCTCACTCTTGGAAAGAAAGCAAATAAGCATATTTCCCCAAAATGTTTGACTATTCCTTTAAAGTTCATCAACATTTTACTTTTCACATTTGGATTTCATGATACAGTATCCTAAGTGTGACAAAATATACATTTTTTTTTTTATGGTCTGGTTACAGGCCTTTACACACCGGCGGCGTGACAAATAAACAGCACAAAAATGTGAAATACTTTTATTGTGAAAGGTTATAATTAGTGGATCTGGTATGTGCAGCCTTTGTCAAGGTTGAAAGGAGTAACAATTTGCTGTCTTGGTTCGGACGACGGCGCCTCCATGTTGTTGTTTAATTTCACTTAGAAAAAAAAAAAAAAAAAAAACTCATTAAAACCAATCTGCTGTTGGGGTTGTCTGGAAAAATATGTTCCAGTGGACCTTGATTTTGGGATCCTGGGTGGTAAAGTTTGTTTGCCGTCCTGAATGAAAAGAAACAGCAGTTTTTTAAAATTGAAGTGGCATCTCACACATCACACAACTGACAACCAAAGCAAGCATTTGAGGATAGGCAATGAAAATGAAATGCAAGAAAAAGCATGCAGATAAAAGCGTAATCAAATGGCAATGAAACCGGAGCTCAGATGAAACTGAATTCCATTCCAGGGGGGGATGTTTTTTGCAGCATGTTGCACTTCCTCCTCCTTTTCTTCTAAATCAATTATCTTTTCTTTGTGAATCAACTCCCCAGTCAGTCATGTTTATCGTTCGTTTCATTTCCCCTGCTTCCTTTTCAGCCTTCTCTGTCTGCTTTCCCTGACCGAAGGAGAATGCAATCTTACACACTTAGATGGTGATGAAGGTTTATTTGGAGTGGGATGAGTCTGTATGTTCTCTTTCCTCCTGCTCTCTCTCTCTCTCAACCCAATCGGTCAAGGCAGATGACCACCCACCCAGAGTCTGGTTCTGCTCGAGGTGTCTGCCTTTTAAAAGGGAGTTTGTCTTTGCCAATGTGGGAATTGTTGGGTCTCAGTAAATAATAATATAAAGAGTACTGTCTAGACCTAAGATCTATATGAAAAAAAAGCCCTGAGATTGCCAGAGGGGTTACCAGAGTGTTAGCAACAACACTTCATTTATTAATTTGTATCAATATCATTAATGTTATTAATCATTGTGCCCTTTTTGTGATGCTACTGCAAACTGAACACTGTTTCAGCAGCACTTGCCAGCTTGGCTGCTGTCAAATGCACATACAGCACTGTATGCAAAGACACAACTAATTGTTAAACATTATGTTCATTTGTATGTAAGAATGATTTCCATGTTAGTGGCACTACTTTTTTTTTCCTGTGACAACTGCTGGGCTCCATACTATACTTGTACATGTATTACTCTTTTAACTTTTGTGGTACAACTGCTTTTACTCAAGGTGCCTTTTCAACTGATGACTAGACAACTAAAACCTTTCTAGAAGTTGGGGAAAAAGGCCAGTAAAATGGTTTTGTATGCAAATAGGGAGAATTGCCTGATTTATGTTTCTCAGACGCCAGTAGAACTAGATTTATAAAACACTTGTGAAGGTCATTTGGATTTGCCTCGGAATCATTAGCTGCTATAAAATGAGAGCTGTAAAATGTAATATGAAGTAGATACTGGTATCGTCACCTGTGAAGCTCCTAAGGTAGCTTGACTTTCTGTTGGTTTGAAGTCATATGCATTGCTTGATTTTTTATTTTAATAAACCAGTAGGCAAACTCCTCAGATCACTTGAAGAAGACTGAACCATCATTCTGTAGCACTTCCTGTGATGCACCTTCTCCTCCCTCCATGGCCTGCTAATTGCTCGTAAAGTCTTTACTGGCAAAGTAATGGTGTTTTAAATTTCACAGACTGCACTATGCAGTTCTAATCAGGTGAAATGCTTAGTTTACTGCTCACTGAAGGGCACACTGAGAGAGTGTACTGTAGTATACGTTGGTGTGCTGTGAAGAAGGAAAAGGGGGTATACAATTCTACAATTAACCTATAACCTGCATGTCTTTGGACTATATAAAGAATGATGCCATCATCAGCTGTCTCCGTGACTTCAGACTGTCTCTTAGACTCATGGTCGTCATCAGGGTTTCTGCCAGTGTATTACAAGCCTGTGATACAACTCCTCAAGCCCCAAGCCAAGTTCCTGTGACTTGCTTGCCACCTGAAGGGGGTTAGCCCCGAAGTTGGCAACAACGTTCAGCCCAGGCTTACTTAAGGTGGATTGATCTTTAAGGTGGACTAGCTATTCCCGCATACTTCCTGCCTTGGCACTGGAAGTAAATGCTGAGGTGCAGAATCATCCAATGTGTACAGAATTCCTAGAAATACTGGACTGAAAAATGAGACCAAATACATTTAACTTTCAAGAAATAGTTGTTTTTACTGCTTCCTTATCTAAAATCTAAAGTTGGTGTCATGTGGTCATAAGTCTAATTTCTGATCGAATTTACTGTCCCCCATGTCAGAAATGCTGTTGATTAATGTAATTCTCATCTGTGTTCCAGGTCAATATCTGGTGTGGATGTGGACCCTGATCTGGTGCACATGGAAATGCAAGATACAAGTGGAGGTACTGTGATTTTCCATCTGCACATGCATTATTTGTATATTTATTCATGATACTGTTAGGGGCCTGGTCACACCAGCACAGTGACATTTCAGACTGAAATGTATTTATTTTAATGGAATTGCCACAATCGGTGGATTTGAAGTAAATGTGTGGAACCTTCACATAGAGTTCAACTTTGGTTAACTTTGTCACACAAAGTCACATTATTGACAAATTACAAGCCAACCATGAGACACCAACAAGGCAAAGCAAGAGAGAGAAAGTAGCCCCTACATCACCAACTTCCAGCACTACCTTTAACCTCCGCTTATCCAAGGCTAGGTCGCGAGGCAGCAGGCTTAGCAGGCTATTCCAGAGGTTCATGAAGCCAACATTTTTAATATATTAATTTTTGTAAAGAACTTTTTTTTTTTTTTTTTTTTTTTTAAATCTTTTCTGTTCATTTCTGTGTGCCACTGCAGGTTACCTGTATGTTACCTGTCTCATCCAGAACTGTTCTGACAAAATGGTGACGGCTCAGTTTCTTGGCAGAATCGACCACAACTCGCTGCTGGTGCAGGACGACTATACATTTGTCAAGGTAAACATCACAGTAACTGGGGGAGAGCTGTGTGTTATAGAATTATTTTTGTCAAACAGAAATGGTTTCTCATCCTGTTTTCAATGTCCCAAAGATGGAAAGATTTATATCACATTTTTCAATTAAGAGATTGTTTTTCTTGAATGTAGAATATGTAGCTGTCGGAAGTATTACAACGGGTCCAGAAAAGGTTTAGGAAATTAATATTCAAAACATTTTATTGGTCTTTGTCGGCCATGCCGTTCCTCTGCACTCCCTCGAGACCACGTACGCGTTTCTCCGTCCAATTATCCCAGACACAGACCTGGACACCAGACCACTGCAGACCGTTGCTCGACAGGCTATCTGTGGAGCGCAGTGGTGTAGCCTTTCAGAACTTCCACCCTCTCTTGTGGGAGCCGTTGTCGGATTATATATTATATATACTACTATCCCAGTCAAAGTAGCACTGATCAACGTGAGATTCTTATCCAATAAGACTTTTATTCTGAATGACTTTTTCAACGCCCATGGATTGGATTTTTTACTGGTCATGGACACCTGGCTTAACACTGAGCTTGGTTCTCATATTGAACAGATTTCGCCTACATAGACCCTCCGGACGCGATGCGGGTCTAGCCGCTGTGTTTAAGAATCATTTTAATTGTCGCCTGCTGGACTCTTATCATTTCCCCAGCTTCGAGGTGCAATTAATTAAAGCTGTCCTGGTCAATTCCCTTTAAATTGCTCTTGTGTATCATCCACCAAAATTACATAAAGAGTTTATCGCTCAATTCACTGACTTCCTCTCAAACACTATGCCCAACTTTGATCGAGTTCTGATTCTTGGTGATTTTAAAATTAATATTTGCTGTCCCGCTAAGCCTCTCGTAAGGGAATGTATGCAGCTGGCTGAGTCTTTTAATCTTGCTCTGATTAAATAATAATTTAATTTAGCAGATGGCCGCCCACTCAGAGCCTGGTTCTGCCCAAGGTCTCTACCCGTTAAAGGGGAGTTTGTTCTTGCCACTGTCACTCCTGGGGGATCTCTCGTTGGGTCTCTCTAAATTATAGAGTACGGTCTAGACATGCCCTATGTGAAAAGTGTCTTGAGACAACTTCTGTTATGATTTGACGCTACATAAAAATACATTTAAATTGAATAGAGGGCAGTCGGTGTGCATATTTACTACACAAATTAGGTAGAATTCAAATACTTTACACTAAAGTGTCAAGATTTGGACCTGAATCCATCAACACTACTAAATACCCATATGCATTGGTATAAAAAGTGGTTTGGGGTCTTTAGTGAAACTTTAATTACACTGCTTGCCACCAAGATGAATACAGTCATTACTATATTAATACTATAGTGTTGTAGCTTTAAGTCTGTGTGCCTGAAACCCGCTTTTCCCCTGTTATTTATTATCATTCAGCATTTGAGCATATATTGTATCTGTCTGTGTATCTCAATCACAACTGAGGCTGCAGCTGTCTTTTTTTTTGCTGACGACCTCTGCTGCTCAGATAACATACAGTACTGTTGGCTTGAAATGGAAAAGAATTGTTATTTGGAACAGTGTGCAGAATTAATCTTGCCATGTCTATAATTGATTTGCCATGCGGTACAGTACTGTGTACACTCTGAGGGGCAGAGAGTTGAATCACATTTGCAACAGCAGACTATACGTGAGCTGCTATAGTAGAGCAGAAGCCCTAGTCATATTTATATATCTTGTGGAGGCATGTGTCTACATATTTGTGCATGTATATGACTGTGTGTAAATGCATGTATGCATAACTGACTGTTTGTGAATGTGTGTGAGAATAATTAAACCCTCATTAAGCAACAATAGATTATCCCCCCTGCGCTCCCAGTATTACTAACCCACTGATATTAGATAGGAACAAATATGTGGACAGAACAAAAACAGCGACACATCTCCGACAATATGATAATAATGCACTTTGCGTGCCTAGTCTGATAGTCTGTAGATATGTAGCCTATAAACAAGATATATTTTAATAAAATACAGTTGTACCGACAGGATACAGTAGAGCACAAAGGCCGTTTCTATGCTGACGATGGCCGTGCCTGCCTGTTTATTCACCTGAGGAGCGGATCACTGAGGACGCATGTTAATACCAGGTCTGAACAATGTCACTTTGAGCAAATATGATAAAAAAGTATTTTTATATAATTGTCGCTATATTTTTACAGTATTGCATGAGACAGATAATAACCTCCCCCTCAAGGTCTTAATGGCATTTGCAAGTTCCTGTCTGAAAAAATAACCAATCACAGCCGAGCTTGAGCCAGCCAGTCTCTGTGCAGCTGGGAATCACTCCAATCAAACTGTCAAACTAGGCAGCGTTGATCAAATATGAATCAAGATTCTGTTACTATGTCAGTCACCAGCGCTCTCTCTTTCAAGAGCTTTGTCTGCTAAATTGTAGCCTCAGCTGTTTGGGTATTCTGGTTCAGCACCTTGTGAGCATTTTGATCAGCTCTCTCGGGAGGGGGGCACCGTGACTCAGACTTTTACCCACAGGTCCCAGTTTTGTGTGGTGAATGCCAAGGTCTGTGCAGCGTGGGGGAGATTTCTTAAAATATTTACCTTTCAGCACGGTGTGAGTCACCAGAAGCAGATGGTGATCTCTGCACCTTAACTCCACCAGCTGCACACTGGTGGAGGCCGACTACTTGATTTTGTTTTTGAAGTTTTCTCTCTCTCTCTTTCCTCTGGAAACATTAAATGTCTTACTCTAAATTGCATTTTCCAAAATAAAAGCCTTTAATTTAGTCATTGTCCTGTATCTTGTTTTTCTGGAGCCCAGTGTCAATGACACTACAGTCAATTTTAATCTAACTCATTTTCAATTCACAAACTGGTCCATTCAAGAATTGAGTCAAAGCGAATGAGAAAAACTGTAGTAATAATAGTTATAATAATAAGTAGAGATAAGACAGTTACATAAGTTTTGGGTAGTGTGCAGATTGTTGCAAGGAAAAGATTACCATGTTGAGACTGTGATTTATTTTATTTTTCCAGGTCACCACAGGGAATCGCACCAAGCACTATGTGTCCTACCGGCGCAACGAGTTCGTCCAGATGAGGTTTCCTAAGTACGCCTTGCCAAAGGTAAAGCACATCAAAAATGATATTTTTTTCATTGCTGATGTCACTTCAAACTAAATTTTGGGTATTTGCTGATGCACCGTTTTGTCACTGACACAATAGACTTTTCAACAACTCATATAGCGAAAGCCAAACACTAAGCCTACATGTAGGTTCACACAGATCAACCATGTTGTGTTTTTTTTAATAGCAATTTTTGATATTGTTTTTTTTTTTCATAATCCTGAGGAACATCAGTTTTAAATGTTTCACACTGGTCTGTTTCAGAAGCTTTAAAGCACTAATAACAGTGCAATTCTCACTCAAACAATGAACATGTATGAATACATATTTTGTTGAATATTTGCAGAAAACACCAATTCCTGTTGGGGATTATCTAACATAGATAACTAAAGGGCTGCCCATGCCACCAGCATTTTTAAAGTGTTTTTAGAGCAGTTTATTCATCTGTTTCAGGGAACAAATACGTCTTTATCTCTACAAATGTATCAGTTCACACTGACAAGCATCAATATGTTACGTCCTCCGTTTATATGTGCTTAGCAAAGCATAGTCTCCACAGGCAGCCATTCCACTCCGCGTCGAGGTGCTGCATCGCCTTGTTGGGGTTTCTTTCACAACAATGACCAACTTGCTGTACATTATCACTTACTTAACAACCTTTACATGTTCCCCAATAAGCCAATACATGCAATTGAGGGTGAAATGCCTTTTCCTTCACTCACACCTGCAACTCTACAACCCACTATGTTCCACTTCTTTCGTTGTTGTCAGATGTTAGTACAGCACCTGTACCCAAATGAATCCTGGTAATGGCCTGATACACGATAGTTCCTATTAAATATTCACCACAAAGCATTGATCCAGTCACATCCCGTCTCACAGACATAAGCAAAGACGATAAATGATCTCTACTCCAATACAAGACAAGGAACCTTTGCTGTCAGCGTTGGCGTCACAGGGGCCCGTTTTAGCGTGACACCAGCCTGAGTGCTATTGAACTGCACTGATTGAACGTATAGAGTCCGGGGAGACGTCTCGTGTATTTTTTCAGCCTTAAACTAAGAACAGAAAACCCTTTAAGACAATCACTGCCATTGACACCCTGTCAGAGAGGACTGTGTGGAGTGTGTTTTCCACCAACACACACACACACACACACACACACACACACTCTCCAGCAAATGTATTGAATTACTCTAGCTCCACCACTTAGGGTGATCTTATACCTGAATTGCTTGACTGCTTCAACTACAGTACTCAGTGATACTCAAGGTAGGTGAAAGGGATTGAATTGCGTGCACACACATACACACACACTTTATTTCTCCTCCTCCGGCAAGTAGAGACAAAAAGGATCAATTTGATTAAGCGTCTAGTAAATCAGTTTGTGTGTGTTTGTCTGACCAAAGTATATCCTTAGACAAAATCTCAACAGATGGATGTATTCGTAGAAGCATGGCTCGGAAATACTTTTATTCCCAGGTCTCTAGGACCTTGGGAAAGGCACGTCCCCATTCGTCATGTTCTTGTCAAAAGTCCTGATATTGTCTATAAACAAGCGTGTGTGTGTGTGTGTGTGTGTGTATATATATGTGTTTGTTCTCTGTCTCTTGTCTCTCTACATGTGTCCTCTTACTTGGGTGAGCAGATAGGTCACACGTGGCAAAGCTTTTAGGTCTAGTGACACAGGGGAGAGAAATAGAGAAGGAAAAGAGGGATGGAATGAGAAACGAAAGGAGGAGAGGAGGGTAAAGTGTGTATGTGTGTGTGTGTGCGTGTGTGTGTGTGTATGGGTGAGAGTGAGAGAGGGACTGTTTCGAGCACCATGTTTTTCCACTGTGAATAATTGAAAGGCTGGAGGATGAAAAATGCAGAGGCCATCAGAGAAAGCAGTTTGCATCTGTCCTGTGAGACCTGACCCAGGTTATGGATTAACCACACACACACACACGGGACCCATAGACATGCAGCAGTTGGAGAAAAATTATAGTAGTTAGGAGTTTGGTGCCTTGTTTGAGGTCACCTCGGCAGTGCCCAGCTACCAGTCCAGACTTCGTACTTGGTCCGTGCAGGATTTGAACCAGCACCACCCTCCGGTTCCCAAGCCAAATCCATACGGACTGAGATGCTGCCGTAACAATAAAAAATGTATCACAAAATAAACATTCATTCGCAACACCACTGATTCAGAAAATACTGACTGTCCCTTTTTTGACCCCCACTTCTCCTTCTCTCTCCTCCCTCCATCCCTCCGTCTTTCCCCACAGGATGTTCAGATAGTGAGTACGGATGAGAACCATGTCTTCCTCGCCCTCCAGGAGTGGTACCAGTCAGACACATATAACCTGTACCAGTCTGATCCCCAGGGCGTCTACTACTCCATCGTCCTGGAAAATGTTCGCAGCACCAAGCAGCCAGAGGAGAATGTCCTCATCGACATACTTGAGGTGAGACGGGGCGGACGAGTGGAATGGCATACCCAACTCCCAGTTGGGTACCTGGGAGCCTAAGCACAAATCTGAAGATATTTTCAAAATCGGTCATACTTCTCATCATACTATATCTAGTCTATGGGCATATGGGACTACTTTTTTTTTTTTTTTTTTTTTTAAATGGTAAAAAATGTCCTAGAATAAGCAGTAAATATATAAATAAAAGTTGCACAGAACTATTATATGTCATACAGCTGGTGAAAACATTCGCTTGAGGAGCCATTCTCCATTAGTTTCAATGGGTTTCAATGCACATTAAGGAAGTATGTCTGTTTGCTTCTATTAAACATCAGAACATGCTTTTTTTAATGTAACTACGGACTCTCAAATGCATATAGGAACCCCCCATCTCTCTCTCACACACACACACACACACAATAAGGGCACTGAGAAGCTGTATTTACTAATATAGGCCTTTGATATAGGTCTTGAACTTTTAACCTACCGATCTGCTGGGGTCTCACGACTCGGGCCAGAGGACAGATGGAGAGAAAAAGGCTGACAAGAACAAGTACAATGTACTGCAGGTAATTGAACTATTTCAATCAGAAGATGTGGATATGACACAAATGTTCATCCAACCACCTGACAGTGCGAGTGGAGACAGTGCAGAGCATACTGGTGATGAGGAATTTGGGACAATTGAAAATGTATTGAAATGTGTAGACGGTGGCGCTTTGCAACACGTCCGTTCTTGATGTGAACCGGGAGTTACCCTCTGAAGAAGCGCGATTATGTGTCCAAAATATGAAGATACATGTATAAATGTCCTCTACCTAAATGGAGAAGTGTTGATCTTGAAGCTCCCATGTTAGTCTTGCCCTCTTTTCATCCTATATATAAGCGAAGGACATGAAGCAATCAGATGAGGAAGAGGGAGAGAAGAAGTGTTGGAGGAAAAAAGAAGAGGCAGTGGACCATGGAGGCAAAGGCCCTCACTGCAGAACTAATTCCTTCCTCCTCTATCATCCCTCGCTTCGGGCTGCACTCCCATCACATGCTGTAGATAGAGACACAGAGAGGCGAACAGTATACAGAGGATGGATAAAGACTTGAGGCAGAAGGAGCAAAAAAATTAAAAGAAGATGAAATGCTGGAGAGATGAAGAAGCGAAGACAGAAAGGAGAGAAGTCCAGAGAGAGTACAAGCGGGCTTATGTACTTAATTACCTTGTTTCACTCTATAAGCATCAGTGCTATAGATAGAAGCTGGGCGAGTCTGCAGATGGAGACACGGGGTTGTAATGTACAGTAAATCAATTGAGCTGTTCATACATGTGCTTTAAAAAAATGCTTTACTTTCCTCACCCGGGCTGTTCTGCAGCACCTCTTTTCACCGTCCGTCTGAAATGTTCTGTTTGAGCTCCTCCTATACTCTGGATAGCAATTTTACGTGGCCTTTAACACATTCTCCCTTCACCTCATATTCTGTGCCTATGTTAAAAAATGTGTTTTGTTAGGAAGTTTCTAGATTAAAGTGAGACTATATAACTTTTGAAAGAATAAATAACAGTATTTCTCTCGCAAAGGAAAAGTTAAATTCATAAGCAATGAAATACACCCTTGTTTCTTTCAATATAAACATAGAGTTAACTAACATGAGCTAAAAACTTTAGATACATATTTCTCTGTAACTGACATTACTGAGTCAGTTTGCTGACTTCATGACCTTACCGCTCTCTCGTGCTACTGTTACACATGTTTTAGCATTTACCATGATACTGTAATTTCCACCAGTGGCCACTATTCAGCTAAAGTAACATAGGCTCACTTTAAATGAGTAGTTCAGATAATTCTTTGCAAAGTTAACCCTTGCTTTTCCACTTCGCTTCCCAGGTGCGTGGAATCAAAGGAGTCTTCCTGGCCAATCAGAAGATCGATGGCAAAGTGACAACTCTCATCACCTATAACAAAGGACAAAACTGGGAACCCTTGGCCCCGCCTGCCACTGACATGAACGGCAAGTCGATCAGCTGCAAAGCAGTAAGTACTGACCCCGCAAAAAGACCCTCTCACTTTTTTTTTTTCGTTATTTAATCTACTACCTGAGATGAAAAATGTTATGACCTCAATAGAGCTACAAGTGTGATACATTACTGTAGCTTTAAAGTGTATGTTTTGCAATTATTTGTATGTCCACATACCGGTAACAACAAGCCAGCTTCAAATAGAGAAAAATTCAGCTAATGTGAAAATAATCAGGAATCTTATCGGCTAAATAAAGCTGACTAGCTAATCAGTTGACAGCCAATCAGATTGGTTTTCTTCTTGTCATAGTTGCAACTATCAGGTTAAACGGCGAAGAGCAATGAGTGACCCGCAGTCTGATATCCATACCTCACAGGGAGATACTGTAGAGGGAGAGCAAGTCTGATCCTTTATTTGAACCATCACTCTAGTCCGCTGACAAATTTGAAGGGGGGACACAGATATCAGCTCGAGACTTGTTTACCATCGCTGGCTGCTCGCTCCGATATTGACCTCTTCTTCTCTTTGGCCTCATCCATAACTCAATATAATGTCCTGCAAAGAAAATCAGCTCTCCAGGATTCACGTCTTTTGAGTCTGTCTTTATTTCAAAACATTGGCATCACACACATCACCTCACTGACATTACACGTCACCGAGCTAGACAAAGATACTAGATGTGCTATTTATTGCGTCGTTGTATCAGGCAAACACGGTCAGCTTTATTCATTACCGTACCACCTGACACGGACTGACTGAGAGTAATGACTTTTTGTAGGCGCAGAAGCAGTTTGAATGAAGTGTGTTCGAGATGAATGTGTATAGCTACAATCTGTATTTAATCCAGTGTTGAAAGGTACCACAAAGTACTGTAAATCACAAAAGACAAAGAGGTATTTAGTGTCCACCCTGAAATGAGATCGCGCTAGATGTGAATACAGAATTCAGAAAATGGTTACTGATTGTCCTATCACAACTACGGTTCCCTGATAAATTGTCTTAGATAAATGTCTCCACATACTTCAGTGTTATTTGTGACATAAAGTGACGTCTTCAGCTCTGCCCATTGAGAATAAAGCAGAGCAGCTCTGCCTCTGACAAATGTTTGCATTGCAAATCCAGTCTCATTCTCTCATTTGAAATTAATCAGCTTCCATTACATCTTTCCCCAAGTAAATGTGATTAAGAGCGCCAAATCCCCCATACTGAGCTGCATATTTGCAGCAGGATTATCAGGTATCTGTATGGTAAGACTCATTAAACAGGACTGTGAGTGTCTCCAGTTTGCCTTCCATTTCACTGAAGTGATATTATTTTCTCGTATTAAAATTCCTTGTTACAAATCCAATGTGAAACAGTCTATTAGAAGTCGGAACAGTGTATATGTACTGTGGCAGAATTACATTAAATTCTGGTTGCCTTCTGCAGCCGGACTGTCACCTCCATCTCCACCTACGCTGGGCGGACAACCCTTACGTGTCTGGGACTGTCCACACCAAAGACTCCGCTCCAGGTCTCATCATGGGTGCTGGTGAGTCTCCAGAGCAAAAATTACTTATATGTATTTTTTTGACGACATAACCTTCTCCCTGATGTATTGTAATAAATGTTTTTCAAGTCTTGGGACTTGAGTGCTAAGACTTGAGGCTTACTTGTGACTTTGTCCCACCTCTAGTCTCCTCACATCTCTTCTCTATATGTTCTTCCCTCTCCTTTTTGAACCTGTGTTGTTTTTAATGTTGTTGTTGTTGCATGCCTAACAAGAGACTCTCTGCCTGATCAAATTTTCAATTCCTCATCTTTCCTTCAGGTAACCTTGGCTCCAAGCTAGTAGAGTATAAGGAAGAGATGTACCTCACTCCAGACTGTGGGAAGACGTGGCGACAGGTACAACCTGTCCTTCCTTGCTTCTTCTTTGCTGTTCCACTCCTAACATTCTCCGCGCTTTCCCTCTGCTATCATGAATGTTGCACAATCTGAGGAGATAAAAAAAAAATCGATTTTGATATCTGTCCAGCTTTCGTTTACTCCAAACTGTATGACTTGTACCATATGGTATGTTAACTTTAATGTTTTGTTTTTCAAGATGAAGATTTTCATGAGTCGGATGTAAATAAGTTATAACATTAGTAATATCATTTCCATTTCATTTCACACCCCAACCTTTTTATGTTACTTCTTTTAAGGTTTTCGAGGAGGAGCATCACATCCTGTATCTGGACCATGGCGGGGTCATTGTTGCCATCAAGGACACCTCTATTCCCCTCAAGATACTCAAGTAAGATTACTTTTTCAGTATGTTACCATGTCAATAGCAATCCTTACTACTGCAACACATCATTTAACAGGGTGAGATCATTATAGTATTGATTTTTATTTTATTAAAACCATTTTACCTCTGATCGCTCCAAACTCTTTAAAGGTTTATATCGACCAGGGTTTAATAAATGGTCAATTTCATGGGAGTGTGTTGTTTGTAATATAGGCCTATAGTCATTACTAACTCTACTGCAAGGCCGTTTAGCGGCCTCCAATTGAAGTGACTTTTTGGTGATTGTGAACGCTACCTGTTTCTCCACAGGTTTAGTATTGATGAAGGACGCACGTGGATTATTCACAACTTCACCAGCACCTCTGTGTTCGTCGATGGACTCCTGAGCGAGCCAGGAGACGAGACCCTCGTTATGACGTGAGTGAAATCACAATTTCAAAAAGGGAAAATGTTCAATTTCAGGACTGCTGTCGGAAAAATAAAATGAAAGTTCAGCTGAATTCATCGTAAACGGTCTGAAAACTTTAAATCCATACAGAAACACACAGTTTTTATTACAGTATGAGTGTAAATTATAATATACTGAATTGAGAAATCTCTGTGGAATCGCAAATTAAAGAAACATTATCTCCTACATCTCCAAAAGCATAACCTTCCGTCCTGCTTTTCACACTTTCCGCTCTATGCTCGCTTCTAATGAGTCGTCTAAGAGGGTCAGACAGGGCAGCGCTGCCTGCCGGCACACTACATTCAAGGGAGCTCAAGATTCACAAGCATGCAATTGCCCACTGAAATTTTGCATGAACGTAGCTGGCCTATCAGGATGTGGCTACCTGAATATGTGCATTGTCCCACAGTATGTAAAGCAGCACAGGCTGCTATCCTTTTTCTCCTCAGCGATTTGCCCACTGATTTGCTTCCTCCTCGGATGGGAGAAGAAGATGAGTTTTGTCAGACGGTGGCAGCGGTGGGATGGAGTATTTTGACAAGATATGTGTTGGGCATTTTGCTGGCATCCCCTTGGCTAAATAACCCCCCCTCGTCAAGGGCCAAATAAATAATCTGATTCACAGTGTTGCAACTGCTACTGCCACAGTAGGCTCCCGTCATGTGTGCCTGGGGCTCACTACGCTCCTGAGAAAGGATCGGGGATGATGAGACGAGGCGTAACAGCGCAACGGTGAGAAGAAGAGAGCGTTGGCGGCACAGAGCACGGCTCATGCCGCTCCCTCTTCCCAGGCTGCCTCGACGGAGACATTACAAGAGAAGGCCCCTGCTTGGAACGGAACAACAATAAAATTTATATTGTTATTTTATTACAATTTTTCCTGTCGTTTTGAAATACAGGGGAAAAAAAATTTAAATCTAAAACTGTATTTTTATTATACAGTGATATGGATTGTTTGTGTTGTAATTTTATTTTGTTGTAACTCTGTACACACAACTCTATCGCACGTCTGTCTGTCGTGGGAGAGGGATCTCTTCTCAGTTCCTGAGGTTTCTTACATTTCCATTAAAAGGGTTACCTCCCCATCAGGAGGTAATACACCTCACATCGGCTTAACCCTGAGCGGGGGGTTAAGTCGATCTCTACACGGGAGACAAAGGGAAATAAAACTCAGTGACACAATGTCAGCCACAACTTTTACAGGTGTTGAGGAATATAATGTGAAATTATGTTTTAATTTTGTATCTGTTTTCTGTGTATCTTCGCAGTGTGTTTGGCCACATCAGCTACAGATCAGACTGGGAGTTGGTCAAAGTGGACTTCAGGCAGTCTTTCCCCCATCAGTGTACTGAGTCTGACTACGAGTCCTGGCAGCTCACAGACCTGCAGGTAATGCACACAATACAGTACATGCACACATAATTACATTACATGTGTGCCATTTTGAAACTGAATTCACATTTCTTCATGGTCATCCTCAGGGAGAGAAGTGCATTATGGGTCAAGAGCGGAGTTTCAGGAAAAGGAAGGACACGGCGTCTTGTGTCAAAGGAAAAAGCTACACTTCAGCTGTCACCACCAATCCCTGTCAATGCACAGAGAAAGATTTCAACTGGTGAGAACTCCACAGATGTAGAAAACACTGAACAGACTGTATTCATACAAGTATTTAATACTATTATTAACATGTGAGTGGGCAAATTTGCTTTATGCAAATGTATATTATTATTAGAAATCAATTTACAACACAAAACAAAGACAAATATTGTCCAGAAACCCTCACAGGTTTAGCATAAAAATATGCTCAAATGATAACAAGGCAATGCCAGTTTTTCATCGCCAAAATTTAGCGCAAGTTTGGAGAGTTATTTAGCCTCCTTTGTGACAAGCTTGTAGGAGATTTAATAATCAATCATTAATTAATATCAAAATATGTATCTTTAATCAACTGAATATATAATGTGACATAGATGTAATGTGTTCATATTAGAGATGTTGCTAGGGATAGTTTTTGAATTTAAGACAGCATCAGACAAGCTGTTTCTCCCTGCTTCCAGCCTTTTTGCTAAGCTAATTGCCTCCTATCTCCAGCTCCGTCTTAAGACACAGATATGAGTGTAGCATTATTGTTTGTAGCAGATTTAATAATAAATCATTAATTAATATCAAAATATGTATCTATAATTAATAACTCTAAATGATTCATCATAAACCCATTAATTGTCTTAAAAGGTTAGGGAGAATGATGGCACTCGGCTTCAGCTTAGTTTTAATATTAGAATAATTCAACCAGGCATCATCCGATTTTTGTAAAAAACAGGGAAATCTTGAGAGATTTGATGTTATTCAATTGAGTCTCATAATCTCAGGGTTGATATAAAGTTCTTGGGCATAGTGTACAGTGATTTAAGTTGTTTTATTTATTTTTTATTTTTGGTACCAAATTAATTCCTTAGGTTTTTTCTAGTTTCAAGTTGTGTTAATGCGTTAAAATGAATTTGAGTTACTTTTGACAGACAGACAGACACAAAGAGAGAGAGTGCTATGGTGTTAAATTTGCTGGTCAATATGTATACTCAATATTTTTACTATTGTTCAATCATATACATGTGTCTGTTGTGTGTGTGTGTGTGTAGTGACTATGGTTTTGAACGGTCCTCCACGGAAGGCAATCACTGCTTCGCTGACTTCTGGCACGATCCAGATTCACCACCCGAAGACTGCCATCTAGGACAAACCTACGTGTCCAGCACTGGGTCTGTTCATGTGCACAAACACATTCTCTCTCTCTCTCTCTTTCTACATTACATTTCTATTTGTGAACAGATTAAATAAATGAGATATAATGTGTTAATAATTAGAGGTGTTGCTAGGATTAGTTTTTAAACTTAAGACAGAATCAGACAAGCTGTTTCCCCCTGCTTCCAGTGTTTTTGCATAAGCTAATTGCCTCCTATCTCCAGCTCCATCTTAAGACACAGATATGAGTGTAGCATTATTGTTTGTAGCAGGTTTAATAATAAATCATTAATTAATGTCAAAATATGGGGAATGGATACCAGGCGGTGCTAGACGCTGCTTTATATACTGTGGTAACGCACATATTCGGTAGGCACATCATGATTGGCTGGCTATGTTTATGCAAATCTCAGTGGGTGAAAGCATGCGTGTGATTGGAGGAAAGTAGTACTAATGTAGTCCAGTAGAAGGTGGAGCCTGTGTAAGTTGGAACTTAAGTTCTTAGGGGCTTAGACCATTTGCAGTTTCTGGAAGAAGTTTCAAGAATTCGATATCATTTCACGGTCATGTTCATTATTCTTCAACATTCGGTCATCACGCTACACAAGATTGATATTGATTTTCTCATCTGACTCAAGAAGAAAAAGAACATAAGCCTATTTCCTAAACTGTTGAACTATTCCTCTAAATCACCGTCCTCTGCTGTGTTTCAGCTACAGGAAGGTGATATCTAACATGTGTGAAGGGGGGCTTAACAAGCAACAGAGCACCAAACAGCACAACTGCCCTCTGCTGCCCCCTAAAGGACTACAGGTCGGTATCAAAGGGCAGATGTTGGCCATGGCACCTGGTGATGACATCACATTCATCGTCCACCAGGAACAGGTACGAAGAAAGTTGTTTCCTTTTCGGTTCATCCTTTCCTTTCCTTCTATTCAATTTGAATCTGCTGAAAGTCCTCGTTCCTTCCTACCAGGGCGACAGCAGCAGCACCAAGTACCAGGTGGACCTCGGCGACGGGGTTCGGGCCATCTACCAGAACCTGACAGTGACAGATGAGCCCATCCAGCATCGCTACGAAAATCCGGGGGTGTACAAGGTCACAGTGAAGGCAGAGAACTCGGCAGGGCACGACGAGGCCACCATGTACATCCAGGTCACAGGTCGGCCTCTCAGTCACTTACTGGTTTTATGTGGTTAATGCACAACTGTGAATATTTTGTCAAGTCTTTTGAGGGCAAGCCCAGTTTAAGTCTCAAGTCTTGGGAAAGTTGGGGAAACCTAGACATAACATGACGTCCGACTCCCCGCTCTTCCTACTCCCACAAAATAACAGCTACACAGTATGAACAATCATAATAATAATCAAAAGCCTAACCTTAAAAACAAAAGACACAAACCAAATTTAAACAAATGACAAGTCTCTAAACTAAGCTCATAAACCTAAACTAGAGAAACATGTTCGACAGCAAACAAGGGCACATTGTACTATACAATCTTTGAAATAAAAGTGCTAACAAGAACCATATAGGGTTCTTTGACTCTGTCTTCATATGACAACCCTTTTTGGTTCCTGGTAGATCCTTTTATATAGCTTCCACCTGGAACCCTTTCAGATGGTTCTACCTATAGGACCCAACATAAAGTCTTTATCCAGAATCATCTGTGAAGGTTTACACCTAGAACCCTCTCTGGATGTTCTATCCAGAACCTTTCCACCTTCTCAGGGTGCTAAAAAGAACCCCTTTCATATTCCAAAGGTTTCATCTACAACCCCCTTAAGGTCCCTTTCACACAGAACACGATTTGTGCTGCGTTCACCGCTGGGTTCAGCACATACAGCAACAGCATGCTGTGTATAGCGCTCAGCGAACTGTGCCCACGCTTTACTCAATGTGTGGCGCGTTGCAAGCCATTAGAAATAATGTGTTTCAGAGCACAGTGCAGACATTGTCCCGTTCTGTCTGAAGGGCCTTAGAGGGCTGATGTGGTGCAGCACAAAACCACAACAAAACAAGAACTCATTTGGAACCCTCACTTCTAAGTGTACAAAAAAATATTTACAAATTAACAGAATTGAATCGAACACAACTTTACAAACTGCCCAAAGGGTTTGTCTACACTACTTACATAAATCTCTCATGACAATACAAAGAACTAGATGCACCTGCAGTTTTCAGTGTTTGAATGAACTTGTTTGCTTTGCAATCTTATAAATTGTGTTTTTTTTTCTCTTACAGCCCCTCTACAGGAGGTGCACCTGGAAGTGGTTCCCATCACTGGGAGAAACCATGAGGTCAATCTGACAGCCATAGTTCTTCCCACTGAAGCCAACATGTCTGTCTTTTACTGGTGGATAGGAGACAACCTGCGGGTAAAAAGACCCCTTTTACATTGTCGCATTGGTTTCATATTGTCCAGCGCTACACTACATTGTTAGTGTAAAATATAAGTTATAGCCACTTTAAGTAAGAATGACAGTTTGAGCCCGATTCCATCATCTCATCAAGGAAGCCATTCTGTGACCCCAGACTTTTCAGACACACCCTATAGCCTACACAGTTGACCTAACTAACAGCCAACCTGTTGTGACTTTTCTCCCGTAGCCTACGCTGACTCTGCAGAACAGCCTTTTGACTCGTTTCCCAGAGACGGGAGAGGTTTCGGTTGCCGTCCAGGCTTCTAATGGCCGATCTATGGTGCAGGATACCAGGACGGTTCGAGTCTACGGTAACAATGGAATTTTTAAAGAACCTCATTGTAGAGTTGGGTCGATGCAGCGGCAAATATCAACTGAATATAAGAATGAAACTATAGGATCATAGGTGTCTCTCTTCCTACCATAGCTGACTTATATATGTTCTCTCCAAGGTGATTGCCGACAATGCCTATCTGTCCATTCATCGCACATCTGTGTTTCTGGATCTGTAGTTTCTATTGTAGATTATATGCTGTTTAATCTTCAGCAGTCACGATGCAACATCTGTGGCTTGTTTTTATACTGATGCAATGATTCAGTTTGAGTTTTGAGTGACAACTGTGAGGATTGCTCACTGCTCCCCCTGTTCTGTCTGATCCCAGATAACTTCCAGGTCATCCCTCTGAGCTTCAGCACAAATCTGGACCGCTTCAACCCAAACATCCCAGAGTGGAGAGAGGACATCGGCCAGGTGGTCACCAAAATACTTGCTAAGGTAGGACATAAAAATTACGTTTATGCTTTTATTAAGTAAGCTTTCATAATACAATTCATCCTGTGGCGGACATGAATATCTGCACCAAATGTCATTGGTAATCCAACCAGTAGATGTTGAGACACCACAAATGTCAGCAGACTGACAAGCATTGCTTTCCTTAGAGCCTTGCTGCTTTGCATGGCAAAGGTGTAAGCAAACAGCTGCTACAGTATTAACACATCCAGTAGACACAGAGAAACATAAGCATCAATTTGAGTTTTTGTGTCCTTCAGACAGATATTAATCCAATATTCATTCTCTTTTCAGCTCTGTTTTGCACCCCTGAGAAAATATCTGGCTCTTTAGCTGCTAAATGTTCAGAAGCAGAAATACTTTATTGATCCCCGGGGGGGAAATTGGGAATTGGTTCCACTATGTTCACCAGCTAACGTACAGTGGTTTTATCCAAGCTTTTTCACTGAAAACAGCTGCATGTTATGGCTGCAAACTGGGTTTGTTAGAGCAATTTGTGGGCCACAAAACCAAAACAAGAAGCTAAAAGAAGCCAAAAAAGCTCTGTAGAGTGATCATTTTCTGTGAGTTCATCATTCGTCATTTGATTCATAACATAAAATATTGATTAGTGCTGCTTTATTATGTTCTGACTGACCTTTAATCATCTGACCTCAGACCACAGGTGTCCCTCTGGAGTCCCTGGTAACGGTGGTAAAGCCGGGCCTCCCCACCACTGCTGATTTGTACGTCCTCCCACTGGACAGCAAACCAGCCAAGAGGAGCATGTTTGTAGATAAGGTACATACACATGTATAGAAAAGCATATCCATTCAATTTAACTATTTTTCACAAGTATTTTCCCTTAATTTCATATTTTCTTCTCCTCAGCGTGTTCCAGCCATCATACAAGCCTTCAGCAGTAACAATGTCAGCTTTGTGGTGCGAGGAGGACTACAAGTGCTGGTGATGCTAGCTGACCCAAATGCAGGTACTGTATATTGCAGTGCTCTTTGCGTTACTTCCCATATAGTCTGCTTTTTAAAACTACATTTTTTATGTTTTTTAATTGCATGTTATTTATTATTTCCAAGGTCTAGGTCTAATTGCTAATGACTCAACAGCTACAGCAGCAAAGACTGGTGCGTTCATGAACCAGCTGCTTTCTGTATGGATGCGTAACTCCAATGCTCTTTGATTCCTGAGCCTTTTCTTTTCGTGGTTTCCCAACAAATCCAAATCCTGTCCAGTTTAAATCTGTCTGCCGTGCTGTGCTTTTTCAATCCACCTGATCATCCTTCACTGAGTTTAGAATGGTCTTGTTTTGTTTGGAGGTTGGCCTCTTTGAGGAAAGTGTTAGTTCAGTTGGATGTTTTCTTCCTGCGACTTCTATCCCTTCACTCCTGCAGAATCAAGATCTTCTTCTTCTCACTGTACTTTCTTGGACTTGCCAATAGTAATGTTTTTTTTAAATAAGAATTATGTTCTCATTGTGCAACAAATATGCATTTTTGTATTGGTTTATTTGTGTATACCATCCCCCCAGGTTATCTTGGAGCTGCTGGAGGTCCGGGTGTTTGGGCTATAGCTGTCCTTTTCCTCGTCAGCATAATTGCCACCAGCTCCTTCATCCTCTACAAGTTTAAAAGGTGAGCCATGTCAAGAGCTGTGGAACGTCTGTCAGCCAAGACATATAACGCTGGGACCCAACCGCACTTTTTCAGTAATTTATAGACCAGTCTTTACAACAGCAGAGACAAAAACAGCTTGTCTAACCAAAAATAGAAATAGCATTTTCTTCAGTTAGAATTAGTTAGTAGTATGCCAAAAAATATTCGTCTGTCATTGGTGTCGATCTCTAATATAATGGTTCTTCTGGCCTGGTTCTAATGACCCCAGCATTTAGACAGTTGCTATGTTGTCCTGTAAATCAGCATTTTCTGTTCTCAAGAGCAGCTTCAAATTTATCATTTTAAAATTATAATATCAGCAAAGTTCAACTGTGAACTTTTCAAAACATCAACCTGTACACAGGTATTCTCTCTGGGCCGCTCCTCGCATCCATGGCTATTCATTCACATGAGGACCCTGTATACTCTTCTCTTTTCCCCACTAGTCCTACGCCACTGTACAGTTCAGTTTCAAAGCAACAGCAACAGTGAGCTGGTAGGGAACAAGATTTGAAAATACCCTCCGGTGCATCAAGATGATAAATACATACAGGAGGAAAAAAAAAAAAGGCAGAACACTCTCTTTTTCCTCATCACAGCGTTATGCCTCGCCTCAGCTCTGATGATGAGAGAGTGGCCGCTGGCAGCTATAAGCCGGGATTTCTTCTCATCCCAGATGTAAAAAGCGCTGAGTGACAGATGAAATCGATCCATAAAAAGCCCTTCCGTGGTGAAGAGAGCCTCGGGAGATCATCTCGATCTTTCCGCGGAGGGGCTGTGAGTCCCAGCCACATACAGTATGACGGGCTAGAGAGACATCACACGGTCCGCGGCTGTTGCAACAGCTTGAATCAGATAATTCATTAGGCCGAAGCTCCCGTCCAAAATGTCAGTCTGAGATAGCGAAGCCGGGGGCACCCGGATGAGAAGACGCCAGCGAGACGCCGAACACACCTAGGTTATTAGCAGCTGCAGCCACCTTCTCTCTCAGTTGAAATATTCAATACAATATCAATATCCAATACATTAAATATTCAATACAACATCAATATCTAATACATCCAATACAAAAAATAACTTGAATTAAAACATGCAGTGTAAAACTACAGCCCCATCTTCTGAAGAAAACAAATCTCACAGTCCTTGGATGCCTATCCCCCCACTGTTTTTCAGAAAGCTCCCGGGCAGCCGCAACGTCTACGCTCAGATGCACAACGAGAAGGAGCAGGAGATGACCAGCCCCGTCAATCACAGCGAGGACACCCAGCACATCATCCAGGGTGAAGAGTTCATTGACGACGACCTTGACTCACAGACTCTAGGTAACGCAGGAGGTAGCCCCGCCTTCCGTTCCCTTATAAGGACTACCACTAACCACTGCTACTAAAAAACCCAAGCCACTAACATGCAGCTAACACACACCAAGGTACGGGAGGACTTCCCCTTTTATCATCAAGCCTTTTTTTCTTTATTCAAATATTTACTTTTGCCTCCAAGGTTGGTCACAAGGCACTGTATGGTCATCACATGCACATGCAAATCATATCATAGCAATATGCCGTATCATGTTATTGCACCATACTGATGTGGACTTAACAAAATAGGAGATCATATCACTTTATGGGGTTAAATTAAGTTATTATTTCCTTCATTCGGACAGCTGTTAACTGGTGGTCATAATTGTAAAGGTATTTTATAATAAGCTGTCTCAAATTGATCATCAGGATATGATGGCTATGCATATGATAGCGATGAAATGCCTTGTTATCAGGGATATATAGTGGAAAGTTAACAGAGGCCACCACCTCTTCATGGTGATATTAACAACCATGGTTAATATCATAGTTAATGTAAAGTCTTGTGGGAGATGTCATTGTACTCAGCAGAGAGTTCCGAGGCTCGTTCGAGATGAGCCAGGCCTGCGTTGAATTGATCACCGGCGATCGCCGCGCAATGCATGCCGGTTAGATTTGTGTCCGACTTGATGCCGACTTGCTCTGACGTCACGCACGTGCGGGCAACGATAACCTCACGAGATCGAGGCTGCCGCAGTTTTTAGAGCCAGGCGCCGCAGTTGCTCTCCACCTCCACCGACTGCAAGACCCAGGGCATTATGGGAAACGCCTGGCTCTAGGCGCCTGATCAAAGAGCTGATTGGCTCTTAGTTTTGACAGCAAACACCACGTGTTGTAGAAAGTCATAAACTTTCTGTGTAATTGTAATATTTAACGCTAGATTGTATTAGTCTCATGTTGTGCAATGAAGGTTTCATCTGTTAACAAACACATCTTGTGTGGTTGATAATAATAATTATTATAATAATGAAGGTTATAACACTTATCAAAACGAGTGCTCATTACAAAGTGCTTTACAATGTGGACATAAAAATAATAAAGGATAGAATTCAATGCCAGATACACGCACATTTCCACATACTGTATATTACAAATTAAATATAAATAAATCCCATCATGGTCTGAAAACTACAAGTGGCCTACAGATCAGATATAACAGGAAGTCATTTTTTCCTGTAAAATTTTGGAAGGCTGCTCGAAACGGCTCGAAACTGTCAGATTGAGCGCAGCTTTTTGTCCCCCTCCCTGCTGCTGCCGCCTTATCTCGTCTACTTTCCAGGCCAGGCGCAGTTCATCTCGAACGAGCCTAACGTTTTCATGAGTATGGTCATCCCCGCCCGCTACACATTAGTCAGCAACTGTTGCTGTAAAATGTAAAATGTAGAGAGGTAAAATGTAAAACATCTGGATTTTTTGTTCTTTAACATTGCTCATTTTGTTTGTCTGTTTGTGTCTTATCTCTTCTTCTTCCCTCTTGTTGCCAGGCAACCATTCAGGTGTGGTCCTGAGCATCAACTCCAGAGAACTACACAGTTACCTGACCAGCTGATGGCTGCCATGGCAATAGCTAAAGAGCTAGCCTTGCCTAGCCTAAAGCTGCCTAAAGAGCACAGGGACTCCACTCGGGCCTTCCTCCTTCTCTCCTCCTCTTCTTTTCCTTCTCCTCTTCCTCGGACACTTCGGGGGGTGGGGGGACGGAGGGGTGCGTCACAACAAAGGACAATCGCATTATTTGAACAAAAAAAAAATGTATGTTGTCTCTCACTTTCTCACTTGTAGACACTCAAAATCAGCAAGCATGGCTCACTGCACTGGTTTCCAGTAATAATCACAGTCGGAGAAGGGTTGAACTATCCATTACCAAGAGGCAAGAGCCACTGAAGGTAGTGAGTGGCCAAAGACGGGTGCAAAATCATCAGATTCTTTTGTTTTACTCTTCCTCCCCTTCCTTTTTTTTCCTTTCTTTACTTCCCACAAATAGTAGACACTCTTCACTCTTCACAGGCAATAATGGTCTCCCAATGGAATGTAGGATGTAGGAAACGTTTGCATGACAAGAGGGCGATGTTGCACTTTCTTAAAATTCCCATTCACAGGTTGGAGCGCTCAGTTTCTATGGAAAATACTGTATATCCACGAAGCATTGTTTTCAACTGCGTCCCACTGCGTTTGTATTCTTGTTTTGTGGTGTTTAAAAGGTGTGGACCACCTTTTTGCAGGAGCTCATCGTCTGTCCCATGGTGCCTAAAAACAGCAGATATTAATCTGCTCAGTGACTTTACCTGTCGTCAAGTTTATTTATTTTTTAATAACAGTACACCCCTTCCTCTTCCTCCTCCTCCTCCTCTTCCTCCTCTTCCTCCTCCTCCTCCCCACACTTTCTGGGTCAGAGGTCAAAGCAGACTTGTTCCCCTGGAGTCCGACGCCGTCACGGAGGGAAGGGGTAGTTGATGTATTTTACTGTATCAGCCTATATTAGGCGTAGCCCGCGGCGGAATCATGGTTTGGTTTGTTTGTAAATGTGTAAATATGATCTCCATTTTGTACATACATATCCCTTTGACGTGTGTGTGTGAGTGTTTTACACTACTATAAAAATACACAGCAAATTTCTTTTGGAGCAAATCTTCACTTGAGTGTTTCCTCATCGCCATTGCCTGCTTCACACGTATCCAATTTCAATACTTTCCACGTAATCTCAAGATAATTTTATGGTCTTCATTGTTAACTGGAAATAATTTCCTTGTCTTCTAAAGATACTCACAACGACACAGTATATAATGTATATGGATATTTTTGATACACTCTTTTTCTCAGTAAGTGTAAACACTGGTTATTGTTTCTGTTTGCCTTTTGCTGAAGTACTTTTTGTTTTGTTCGATTGCACTGATGATGTTAAAGCAGTGCTGCCGACACGTACCGCACAGCAACTGAACATGTCTACAGACTCTGAATCAAAAAGGTCTTTGGATAAGAAAAAAAAGCCTTTACAATGCTACCATTGCCGCCAAGATCACCCCCTTGGTTCGCCTTGTATTTGATACAAACCGAAGATCATATTCACTCTTTCTGATTTTACACCTTAATTCATCTGTTGTACATAATTCTGCTCATGTTCAACTGATTCTTATTTTGATGTGTCATCATTTATCAGTGCTTCTAAGAAGGGAAATGGGAATTACGATATTCCGATATGATAGTGAAGGAGTTTCATACTTGAAGGCACGACCATGTAATTTTGACCACACCATTTTTTTTCTTTTATTCTTTTCCTCTTTCTGATGGGTTTGTTTGATGTATTGATTTTGCTATTAAAAACAACTGTGTGTTTCTCATCAGGAAATGTAATGCACTAAACCTGCATCCTGGAATAAATCACTCCCATAACTTGTCTGTTGGTTTTGTGATGTGTAGGTCGCGAACGAGCCGGCTCTTTTAAGTGAAGGATAAGAGCCGGCTCTTTTAAGTGAAGGATAAGTGCCGGCTCTTTTAAGTGAACGATAAGAGCCGGCTCCCGTCCGAGAGACGTTTTTTTTTTTTTTTTTATTAATTCAAGGCAGAATGATAGGATGATCTTCTTCGTGCCACGGGCACTCTGTTCGACCAATCAGGTGATGACAGACAAGGATCATACCATCAAGCAGGGAGGGGCGGAGGTGTGCGGCGCGCTGAGTGCGGTGCGCGAATAGCAGACAAGATGAGTGACAGTCGGAAACGAAGCAGCATGTAAAATTATGGTATTCTGGAAATTATAAGGTTTAGTATAATTATACTGAATAATTTAAGTGATATATGTGACCCGCTCTATCAAAATGAGTCGGAAGTCGCGGCAGCGCATTCTTGTAAAAACACGTTTTTTTATGAAAAAGTGTGTTTTGGGTTGTTTTGTTTTTTTATGCGTTTCTGAATAAATAAAGTCTCAGCTTTAATACAAAGTAAGAATCGATGTAAAATTCAAATGATAAGTCTAGTTTTGAAGCTCTTAAAGTGGCAGTAGGCAACAATATTTTGGCATAATTTGGCAAAAATTCCATAATAACCTTTCAGCATATTGTAATTCAAGTGATCTGAGAGAAAACTACACCTCTGCACCTCCTCATGGCTCTGTTTACAGGCTTTAGAAAATCTTGCCCGTGACGGCAGACTTTGACCAATCACAGGGCATTTCAGAGAGAGCGTTCCTATTGGCTGTTCCACAAAAGGAGATGCGCGTTCACGTCTGGTCTCTGCAGATAGTGAAAGCCTCGGTCAATGGCGGAACAACCTACTGGAAAGCTTGCTATTCCAGCATTGGCAGCAACTGCCTACACCTCAAAACAACCCAAAAAAAGAAAGACAGACTTTCAAAAAGACAGTCCAAACTGTTGATGTCCTTAGAAGATGATGTTACCATGGTAACTGTTGATGTCGTTAGAAGGTAATGTGTAGCTCGCTGCGGTAGCCTCCTCAGATGTAGCGAGCACGTATGAAGCGCGTGCATATGCCCGTTCTCGTGTGGGGGGAGGGGCTTCGGACAGAGAGGGGAGAGCGGAGAGAGGAGAGAGAGGAGAGAGCAGCTCGAGGGGATGCAGGATTTTGCGTTTTCCGGATTTCTACGCACTGCAGCTTTAAAGTTCTTAAATCAGGACAGTGTTATAGAGACTGAGATCGCCCGGCCGGGAGTACCAGTGTAGCTGCAAACTGTACAACAGCGCCGCTCTCTACACCGGAGGAGATGGAGAGAAGACGCGACCAGATGAAAGAAATGACTGATGGTAAGTTCTTATAGTTAAACTACACTACCCTTATTTTATCTGTTTGTTTTAAAGACTTTTAAATCACTATAGAGCAGGCTTACGCTGGGGCCACACAGCGCGCTTCAGGCTCCCCTGACGGCAGCGTCACGTCGTGGCCGCGTCATGCCCACCTAGGGTGTTCACACTAGACGCGAGTTACCCACGTCTCGGGAGCGTCTCAGCTACCTGTCAGCTGTGTTTTTGCTGTTGCTGACAGCCCTTTCTTTCTACATAGAGTTTGCCTTTTAATGGCCATTTAACTTCATAATAAATGTGATTTATATTTATTTAAGACAAAAAAGGGTAAGAATGTGGAGCTTTCCATCTGCAAGCTATTAGCTCCACATTCTGTCAATATACAAAGATGGCTTCTTGACTTCTTAGATATAGCAGGTATGGAACACTGGGCTGCAAACATGCATTTGGCAAAAAGAGAAAATATATCACATTGGAAACAAGCACTCACTACAATTAAATCCTTCATATAATTGTTCACCGTGTCCCAAAGGTCTAGGGTGGGTGGGATGGGAGGGAATCAAAAGGGAGGGATTTGGGGGTGGGGGAAGGGGGGCGCAGAAGTTTTTATTTTAATGACTTTTTGTTGTTGTTTGTTGTTATTTTCCTTCTTCCTGTTTGTTTGTTTGTTTGTTTGTTTTTTTTTTTTTTTTCATTTTCTTTTCTTTTCTTTTTTCTGTAGCTACTTGCCAATTCTGTATTGATTAGTACATGGACATTTGTGATTATATATATATCTTCTTTTTTTACTCCATTGTTGACCTATCAATTTGTAACCCCACCCTATATCATTTTGCTTAAATACCAATAAAAAATTGATCACAAAAAAAAAAGGGTAAGAACTGTGTGGTAATTTGTAAATATTATTAAAAACAAGCAAATAAATTCATACATAAATATTAATATATAGCCCATATAAATCCCTCTTTTCTGTCAGTGAAGAGGGATTTATATATATATAAATCCCTCTTCACTGACAGCGAGGAGGGATTTCTGTGGGCTATATATTAATACAAAAAAATAAATAAATACATTAGTAGTAAGAGAGAGCCTACAGCAATCCCTCTTCACTTTGACTGGCACAGTTTTAAACAACATTTCCAGGGGGTTTCGGGTTCCTGTTCTACAGCATTCCAGGTTGCGGCTTTTATCGAAAACGACTTAATTTACATCTGGGGCGGGACAGCAATTTACATTATAAATGCTGATGTTCCGACATCTCAGGCAACTTGGAGCTTTTCACCACCTTGTTGCTGAACTGCGCCTTGATGGAGAAAAACACCTGAAGTATTTCAGAATGATAAATATAAGTAAAGTGGGGTTTTTTTATTATTATAAAACAAAGCAAAATAAACAGTTTCGTTATTTGTTAACCTTTAGAAAACGAAAATTATTATTAAATATCTTTAAAAAAATTAAATAACACCTCTAAAAGAAAGAACAATAAAGTTACGTGGTGTTTGTTGAGAGAGAGAGAGAGAGAGAGAGAGAGAGAGAGAGAGAGAGAGAGAGAGAGAGAGAGAGAGAGAGAGAGAGAGAGAGAGAGAGAGAGAGAGAGAGAGAGAGAGAGAGAGAGAGAGAGAGAGAGAGAGAGAGAGAGAGAGAGAGAGAGAGAGAGAAATACTGCCCATCACCTGATGTTCTTATAACCTATTAACCCAGTCTATTATATTTATAGCATATGTAGGGTTAGCACATGTTAACAGGTTAGAGTGGACACACTGCCCGCATGAGACGCACGTCAGACGCGCGTCAGACGCACGTCAGACGCGCGTCTATTTTATAGAATAGAAGGCTCGCCTATTTTTCACGCGAGCCGCTTACCTCTCGGCTGCGTCTCCCAGCAGCAACAGACAGTGAAGGTGATCTATTGACAGTATATGAACATCATACCAGCAAGATTACTACAGTTTCCATGTCTAGACATCTGTAGAATATGTCACTGACCATCAATATTTTACACTTCCTATCTAGATTTCAAAATAAAAGGCCTCTAGCGTTTTTAGTGCACAGAATCATTCATTCATTAACACAATGCTTTTATTCTGAAATACTCTAAATAAAGCAGTGGTCTACTTGCAGGTTTCCATCAAGTTAATATAGTACAGGCTTTTAATTTTGTAAACACTGTAGTAGTCATAGCAGAAACTATACATATGCTATAAATATAATAGACTGGGTTAATAGGTTATAAGAACATCAGGTGATGGGCAGTATTTCTCTCTCTCTCTCTCTCTCTCTCTCTCTCTCTCTCTCTCTCAACAAACACCACGTAACTTTATTGTTCTTTCTTTTAGAGGTGTTATTTAATTTTTTTAAAGATATTTAATAATAATTTTCGTTTTCTAAAGGTTAACAAATAACGAAACTGTTTATTTTGCTTTGTTTTATAATAATAAAAAAAACCCACTTTACTTATATTTATCATTCTGAAATACTTCAGGTGTTTTTCTCCATCAAGGCGCAGTTCAGCAACAAGGTGGTGAAAAGCTCCAAGTTGCCTGAGATGTCGGAACATCAGCATTTATAATGTAAATTGCTGTCCCGCCCCAGATGTAAATTAAGTCGTTTTCGATAAAAGCCGCAACCTGGAATGCTGTAGAACAGGAACCCGAAACCCCCTGGAAATGTTGTTTAAAACTGTGCCAGTCAAAGTGAAGAGGGATTGCTGTAGGCTCTCTCTTACTACTAATGTATTTATTTATTTTTTTGTATTAATATATAGCCCATAGAAATCCCTCCTCATTGACAGTGAAGAGGGATTTCTATATATATATATATATATATATATATATAGCCCATAGAAATCCCTCCTCACTGTCAGTGAAGAGGGATTTATATATATATAAATCCTTCTTCACTGACAGAAAAGAGGGATTTATATGGGCTATATATTAATATTTATGTATGAATTTATTTGCTTGTTTTTAATAATATTTACAAATTACCACACAGTTCTTACCCTTTTTTGTCTTAAATAAATATAAATCACATTTATTATGAAGTTAAATGGCCATTAAAAGGCAAACTCTATGTAGAAAGAAAGGGCTGTCAGCAACAGCAAAAACACAGCTGACAGGTAGCTCCGAGACGCTCCCGAGACCTGGGTAACTCGCGTCTAGTGTGAACACCCTAGGTGGGCATGACGCGGCCACGACGTGAAGCTGCCTTCAGGCGAGCCTGAAGCGCGCTGTGTGGCCCCAGCGTGAGAAGCATTTAAGGCAGCTAATAATGTGTGTGTCAGTGTGTGTAGTCTATAGGTGTCTGTCTGTCTCAGGTATGTCTCTCAGGTGCCTGTCTCCTAGAAATTATTATTATTAAAAGGGAAATATTGTGAAGTGTTTAATTCATTCAAAGAAGCGTTGTATCTGAACATAATCCAGGCAGCTGTTACATCATCACCACACCAGGTTTTATGAAAACAATATACAAATGTAATTTCTAGGAGACAGGGACAGGGACAGACAGGGTTGCTGTGAGAGACACAAAAGGTGAGGATATCATTTTAAATAGCAAAAGAAATAGCTTAACATATAGTCAAATTATATGTTGTATATTAATCTGATAACCCATGATGAATAGGCTATGTTTCTGAATATAGGGCTGTATTAATATGATAATGATCAGGCCTCATTTAACAATGATTCAACATGATTTAGCCAGCTTAAAATCTTTGAGATGACTTGATTTTTCACTTTATGCTTTTCACTTTATGTCATTTTGTAGATGAGAAACATCTGGATCTCCTTGAGAAGATCAGCTCCCACATGACCCTGTCAAAGGATACAGTGAGCTGCAGAAGAAGCCAGCAGAATGAGTACAGGCAACACATTTCATAGTCTTTCTAATATATATATTTCTATTATATATTATATTATATAATATTGTACATACATAATATGTACATAATATTTGTTCATATTCTATCCATTTTCTAGTATGTTTTTTTATTGTTTGGATATGGACTTGTAAGTTTGTGCATGTACCTGTGTGCACATGGCTCCATATTTAATATTTTTAATTATGTATTCTTCATATAATTATTATTATATTGAAATAAACATATATACTATATATTATATCATATGTACATTATATTTTTTTATATTTTATAAATTTTATTCCATAAATTTTGGATTCTTTTCTACATGGACTTCTAGCCCTATCTACTGTACTGCTTGTGGTCATACGCGTGCACGTGGCCACGTGCACATCACGTGCTCGTGACTATGTGCACATGTATGCATGAAGGTATGTGTAGGCTAAATTATGAAATGTTGGGTGTCACTTTTGACCAAAACATATTGTGTTCATTTAGACTTGAGTCTCAATAAATGTGTTTTAATCAATGCAAAAAAATGGCTGAATATGAATTCTTATCTTTAATGCCCTTTTTCTCAAAAGTAATGTTTCATGACAGTCGAACTTTGAAAGAGCATATCTCATTGAATATTTGGCGTAGAAAGATAATCTTGGTATTGCCATAAAGCTGAGACTTTCCCCTTTACTGGCTAGATAGATAACTCAAAATGTGTTTCGGGGTCAATGTGACTCATAATGATGGAGCAGGTCACATATGTGCACACATACTAATCATAGGTCAAAACCGCTAAAGCTAAATTTGGCTGAATTATAAAAGGCAGAAGTGGTAAAAACGAACAACCGTTTTGGAGCCGAAAGAGCCGGCTCTTCTTGGTGAGCTGAGCCAAATGAACTGGCTCACTAAAAAGAGACGGAATTCCCATCACTAGTAGGGTGCATCCCAATTCTCTTAATTGCATCCACGTTTTCCTCACTTGAATCTTTTCCTTGCGTCTTATCAGTCCTTCCCACCAGGGAATTATGGAGAGAGGCAAGGAAACCATGCGAGGACAGAGGAAACGAGGAGAAATGTTTTAAGAGAAATGAGAGATATCCTTTTACTTTGAAGAGTCAGTGAAGCCAGCTAAAAATAGCCTTGCATTAAAGTTTATTAACACTTGGCCTGAAAAGATTATCATCCTTTGTTTCCTCCTATGTGATCCAGTCGTGGGACTCTCCTGAGTATTAAATCCAATGATGGAAAGTAAGTGTTGCCTCTTTGTTATGTTTATCCTGCAATTTCACCATGTTTCTGCAGATTATACCATGTCACGATGCTAGTACTGTAATTGGCTGGTGAATTAAGATAAGTCGTTGTAAGCATGTATAAATGTTTAAGTCTTAAGTAGTACTGTTTATGCTGCAGTGAAAGAGTTAATTGATTAATTAACGTCGCCACATGTGGAGGACATGCTGGTTGTGGGTGGACGCCATCATGTAGTTACCCTCTTAACCACTAGATGGAGCCATTGCTCTTTCTGTGAATGATACATTATGATACATTATGTCAAGTTGGTTTCCTTCTCTGAATAGTAGTCTAATCCTATTGGTGATTTATATTTTGATAAGGATAATTATATGAGTAATTAATTTATATTTCTGTATGACAGAGATAAAAGGTAATAATTACAGTTATACAAATTTAGGAAACTTTAATTAGAGTATATGTATAGCTCAATAAGGAAACTGGAGAGAAGGGGTGGGATTAAATAAATTTGTACTTCTCACTCCTTTTTGAATATGTAAATCAAGGCATCAGGTGTTTTACAATTTCTTTTTCTTTATGCTTTTCATTGTATGTAAATACTACTTGTTTCTGGCTGTCCACTTGTTGATAGTATGTCGAAAAAAAGTCATAGTATTATATGTAAAAAAAATTAAAATAATTCATAGTAAAATTCATAGTAGGCTATAGTATGTAGAAAAAAAAGTCAGTGTAGTATATTGAATTTTTTTTTTTTTTTTAAAGTCATAGTTTGTCAAATGTAATAAGAATACGAAACTTCATATCTGGATCAAATAACCAGAGATATGTTAGATAAAGAATATACTATGACAACCCACAAATTGCCATGTCAATGTTACACTTGCACCAAAGTACCATAATGGCTATAAACTCGTCTTTAAAAATGTAATTGTATTGTATTACATACATTTTTTTATTTAGTTATATAATACATATGTCATTTTTTAAATCACTTTATACTGTCATAAAAAGCAATAGTTTAGTATATCACAAATGTAACAAAAAAGTCATATTCATTTATTTTTGGGTCGCTTTTATTACTTTTCATTGACAGAGACAGAGAGATTGGAGGATATGCAGCAAAGGGACACAGGTCGGATTCGAACCCCGGGCCGCGCTCCAAAAAAAATGATATTTTCCTTTATACACAGACATAAAAAAGACAGAAATTTGGACATAGAAACAGAAGGTCTTTATTTCTTGTATTGAAGTTGAGCATGTTCACATTTTAAGAGGACAAAACACACTATTTCAAGTATTATAATTAAACTAAATATAAAGGATACGGTGTGTTTTCAACCAAAAATGTAACTTGTTCATAGAAGAGAATCAACCACTTAAATTTCCCCCTCCGAAGTTAGAGAGCGGTTGTAAAGTAGCACATTTCATTTGGATTTAAAGCTACAAAAGTCTAATTATTTCAGAAATAAGCATTTAATTTGCTTCATTACAAAAATCTATTTCAATGAAAGTTGTTCTCTACCTCGCTAATGCAAATCAGATCTTCATCTTGTTGTTTGGAGGAGTTACTCGAGCTCTGGCATGTCTTCGAATCCTCCCTCTTCCTCCTGCCTTCTCTGCTGCTCCAGCTTTTTCCTCTCCTCCTCCGCCATCTTCCTCTCCATCGCCTTCTTCAACTCCTCCTCCACCTCCTTCCTCTTTAAGTGTTGCTCGTCTTCGTCTTTCTTCTTCTGCTCGTCTCTTTTCTTCTGCTCGTCTCTTTTCTTCTGCTCCTGCGCTTTATTCTCCTCCGTGTCGTAGGCCCACTCCTCGTCCGAGTCGCTGATGTCGTTGTCGTCGATGTCGTAGTCGGGCTGGTAAGACTCTGTGGTTTCGGAGGAGTTCTCTACTGGCTCGGGCTCAGGTTTGTAGTTGGGGTCCTCCAGTTTGCCCCATGCCACCGGGTCGGCCTTGCAGAGGGTGATCTCCACTTTGGATGGGACCATGTTGACCGAGCTCTGCTTGACGTTGACCACCTGAAGGTCAAAGAAATCAAGGACAAGTGTTTTATGTGTTGAAAAAATAAAAATAAGTCATAGTATAGTATGTCAAAAAAGTCTTATAGTATGTCGAAAAAATTTTAAAAAGTGTTATTATACTATGTCAAAAAAATAAAAAAGTCATCGTATAGTATGCCGGGAAAAAAAAAAAAAATTTCATAGTAGGGTAAGTAAAAAAAAAATTTAAAAAGTCTTAGTATATAGTATGTCGAAAAAATAAAAAGGTCATATTATAGGATGTCAAAAAATTGAAAAAAGTGTTAAAGTATGTTGAAAAAAGTCATAGTATGTTGGAAAAAAATTAAATAAGTCATATTATAGTTAGTCCAAAAAATTGGAAAAAGACAGTATAGTATGCCGATAAAAAAAATCATAGTATAGTATGTCAAAAAAGTCTTATAGTATGTCGAAACATTTTAAAAAAGTGTTATTATATTATGTCAAAAAAATTTAAAAGTCATAGTATAGTATGCCGAAATTTTTTTTTAAATATTCATAGTAGAGTAAGTCAAAAAAATTTAAAAAAGTCTTAGGATAGTATGTCGAAAATATAAAAAGGTCATAGTATAGGATGTCAAAAAATTGAAAAAAGTGTTATAGTATGTTGAAAAAAGTCATAGTATGTCAGAAAAAATTAAATAAGTCATATTATAGTTAGTCCAAAAAATTGGAAAAAGACTTAGTATAGTATGTCGAAAAAAAATTGAAAAAATGTATAGTATAGAGTGTCAAAAAAAAAAAAAAGTCACTGGCTGATGTATTTAGCAGGTACTCACGCCCCAGAAGCGGAAGTCTCTCTTGAAAATCTTATTGTTCTCAAACTGGATTTGACATGAGAGCTAAAAAGAGAAGAAGAAAGAGGTGAATGTATTATTTATTACACGGCTTTGTTGAACACTTGATTCTGATTGGTCAATGTTGCGGAGTAGAAGTAGTGATACTCAAAACTTGTATTTAAGTACAGCACTTGAGTAAATCTACTTAGTTACTTTACACCACTGGTATTGAATATAGAGTTTACCAATGGATGTGTGTGATCATAGAAATAGAATAGGGGTAGAACGGACATCAGACTGTTTTCCGTGGTCATTCGTATTAGTTTATACGTTGATTTGAATGGGAACGTTCTACTCCTATTCTGTTTCTGTGTGTGTGTAAAACACTCACCACTGTCCGGTTGGCCTCTATGCAGGAAAATTCTGGGTGTGCATTCTTGGCGTAAATCGTCACGACAACATTATTTCCTGTCTGGTGCCAGTCGAATCGACACGCCACCTTCTTCTTGTCCTGTAAACACACACACAATGCAAAAGGTCAGTCACAAAGACAAACATTGGATATTTCCGCTAAGCACATGATTTTGGGGGTGGAGATGAGGGTCATGTTCATCTCACACGTTTCTAAGTAGGGATGCATCGATGCCACTTTTTTTCAGACCGAGTACAAGTACTTACATTTGGGTACTCACCAAAAGACCTTCGTTAACAGCCAGCTGGAGGGTGTGAGCGACACAGGGCAGGCTGGGCAGTCCCACATACGAGGCAGTGCGCTGCCACCGGCTCTAGGTCGGCTCGGGGCGAAGGTAGCTCGCGGCCGCAGCTTTACAGCGTTCCCCGCCCGGACCTCGCCGCACCGTGACGGGGCTCCCTGCTCCCAGTGCCACTGTCAACCGCGGCCCACGTAAAAAGGCGCCAGGGGTCTGCAGCGATGTCGGCAACCCACCGGACGCGTCTTGAAACATGGACCAAGGAGTCTAACGCACGCGCGAGTAAGAGGGTGCAAGCAAAACCCCCGTGGTGCAATGAAAGTTAGGGTCGGCGCGCGCCGGCTGAGGTGGGATTCTGGCCATGGAGTGCGGGCGCATCATCGGCCCGTCTCGACCGCACCGTCAGGGAGGTGGAGCGTGAAGACCCGAAAGATGGTGACGAGAGGTTAACGTCGCGCTGCTGTAAAGTGGTATCGGTGCCGTTGTATCGGAGTCGTTTTGCGAGTACGAGTATGAGTACAGTATCGGACCCGATACTGGTATCGGTTCATCCCTATTTCTAAGTATCAAGAACAACTACAGACTTGTTCTGCTGTTTGAGTTGATAAAGAATTGCAAAAAAGAACAGATGTTGACGTTCAAGGTCATTTCCAGTTAAATTTCCTGCTGACTTTGAACATGTACTTCTGTTCTGTTCCCTCCCAGGTGGTGCATGTACCTGCTTTGGGACCCAGCGGTGTTTCCCCGTGCTGCAGCCCTTCTGGTCGAGGAACGCGTTGAAATCTATCGTCCTTATGCAGCAGCAGTTCCAGTACTTATACCTAAAACAAAAACAAAGGTTAGAAACAGTTTGTAACAGCGGCTTCATGCAGGAAATGGAACGCACCAACCTGACTGATATTCATATAATGATACAAGCAGAAGTTCTTTACCTGAAATTTTAAGAGGTCTGGGTATTAAGAGCTTTGCTTCAGGGCTCCATAACAGAGAATGATGCTCATGCAATTATTCAAAGAGCAGTTGCAGTTTTAATTTACTTCTGAAGTCTGTTTTCTAATGTCGCATTTGTTTTGTTTTGAATTACTGATCTTTAATTAATCGTCTGATCTTCAGCTTTTTGTGTTTCTCGCTTTGCTTACACGGCCTTCACTTTTGTTTTGTTTATCTCTTTGTGGAAGCGTTCTAATTACGCTTTCAAAAGAGAGTTATGCAAATAAAGATTGCAATATGATAACATGATTGTAATGGTTTTGTTATTTTGTGCATAATGCCTTTTTGTAATTTCCGGAATAAAGAAGTGGAAAACATGCAGCAGTGTGTCGTTGTGTTTTTTACCCCTCGTGGAAGACGGGAACTCCGGGGTGGTGGGTGCAGACCTCCTTGTCCGTCTCCGGGCCTTGATAGCCCTGAACACACAAACACAACGCTGATGATTACAGTTTCTGGTCATCAGTCACATGAGAAGGTCACCAGTCTGGTGTGTTGTTTGTTTGAATGCAGCATTTCTTAATTTTAGGGTCGGGAGCTCAAGTGAGGTCATTTGTTTTGCAGACGGGGTCACAAAGTAAGTTTTCTCAAATCAGGAAAACAGTTGTGATTATTTTACTTTAAAGATTTCCGGATGAAGCTGATTAACTAAGTTTTTGAGTGTTAAACATACGTAAATATACCTAATGATGATTTCTTTTTCCAAACTTAAAGGGACAGTGTGTAGGATTCGGCAGCATCTAGTGGTGTGGTTGCAGATTGCAACCAACCGAGTACCCCTCTGCTCACTCGATACAGTATCACAAAATATAATAGCGTGATGCTCAATATTTTCTTACACCCCTACGATACATGTATTTTTTTTTAATTAAAAAATCCCAACCAACTTCCCTCTACAGTCTTGAAAACAGTATTAAATGTACATGACAGCACACAAATCGGCTGAGGTTTTGCAGTGGTGGAATAAGAATTCAGATCTTTTAAACAATAAAAGAAGCAATACTACAATGTAAAAACACCCTTTTGCAAGTAAAAGTCTCTGATTTTTTACTGAATATTTGCCAAAATATTCAAAGTAAAAGTAAGCATTTTAAGCAGAAAAATGCCACCTTTCAGTGTTAGATTGTCATATGTTATATTACCGTATTATCACTATTTTTTTTTTAGCAAGTAAGCAGCATTTTAATGTCGCAGCTGGACGAGCTAATTTCAATGTACTGCTGGGTAGTTTAAACTGTAACAATGCATCATATTTTATAAGATGATTATGTTTTGTATGTTAAATTTCTAACCTGCAACATAACTAATATCAATAGCTAAATGTATTGGGAGTAAATATTACAGTATTTCCTTCTGAAATGTAGTGGAGTAGAAAATAAAAAGTCACATTAAGTGGAAATAAAAGTACTAAGTATAGTAAAAGTACCTCAAAATTGCATTTAAGTACAGTACTTGAGTAAATGTCATTATTAATGCTCCACCACTGAAGTCGTAAAAATTTTGGGGCATATTTTTGGGGAAAATAAATCGTCCTGAACAGGTTGATAAAGTGACAAAGAATAGTAATGGGGTCACATATGTTGTTTCCTGTCTTGTCCACTAGATGGAGATGTTAATACGCTTTACAACACTGAAGTACAGGAATGATGAACTGAACTCAAACACTGTGTCTGTGTGTGTGTGTGTGCGTGTGTGCGTGTGTGTGTGTGTGTGTGTGTGTAGGTGATGACTTTGTCGGCTTTTGGCTGATGTCAGATATTCAACTATTTTGGGCCCCAGAAGTTGCCTACAAACACAAACACTCAAATGGACAGATAATAAAGAGAAACTCACTGTTTTGCATCCTGCGTTCTTGCATCGGGTCCCGGGCATCACTGTTTGACTCTCTGACGGAGGAGAAACACAAGAAGAAGAAGAAGACGAGAGGTGAGAGAAGGATATCAAGAAAATTATCTTTCTTATCAAGTCAGTTTGTCTGCACTCGCAGTTTTATTTTCTTAAAGAACAAGTGAGAATCTGCTACCAGTGTAGTAAGAATATCTCAACATGTTTCCAGTGCAAATCAGTTTTTCTGAAATCAATTATTTTGATTTCTATTGGAAACATGTTGAAATATTCTGAGTGCACCGGTGAGTTGTTTTCATTTGTTTGGACTCAACTCTAAACAGAAATGTCTTGATAAGATGGCAATTTTTGCAATACATTTGTCGTTGAATCATGCATCATCAAACACACATTTAGTCCTAAACACACGTGCATAAGCAAACCCAAAACATGCATACAAGCAGATATACACAAAATAAATGTGTAATTGTACACAAACTTAATTCAAAAATACTCCTTATCAAGTCATTTAAAGTCTGTAATTGAGTTTTGAATGTTTAATTTTCTTAAAACGTGAAAAGAAATCTGAGTTCAGTATGAATATTTCAAACTGTTTCCAATACAAATGTAATTGTTTTCAGGATTTTCTAATGTAACATTTATTTTTTTATTGATTCTACTACATTCTGCTACTCTTTTGTGAAGTTTCAAGATATAAGCACTCTAAACACGAGTTGATTTGCTTTGGAACCACATTTAATTATTTGCTGAGCACTGGCAGATTTTTGTTCACTTGTTTTAGGTAAATAAAGTTTTTGGTCTCAATTGTACATAAAATAAATAAAATTAACTGTTGTTAAATCACTTTAATTCAAACACACATTTACACTGTTCTATAAATGAGAACAATATTATTTGTTTAAGTCAAATTTGTGTAAAAACTTAAAAAAAATCTGAGAGTACTGTATGAATATTTCAAGCTGTTTCTAATACAAATCAACTTGTTTCAAGTATTTTCTTAAATAAAGTTTATTATTTTTCTTGATTCTGGTGCTGCAACCTGCTGTTTTTGATGTTGTTTCAAGACAGATGCTCAAGTTTGTGAAAATTATTGACACAAATTATATTTTATAATAAAATGGTTGAAATATTCTTGCTGTAATTTAAGATTTTCGCACTATTTTTTTAGATAATATTGTTCTAAGACTCCATTACAGTCAGAAAATACTTTTTTTTTTGCTGTGTACAAGATGTGTTCAACACCAGCAAAAAATAAGAAATAAAATGCCACAATAGCTGATTTTGAAATAAAAAAAAAAGGTTGTTTTCCATTTGAAAGCCTCTCTATTAAACACACACACTGACCTTTCTTCTCTATCTCAGCTTTCGTGCTGATGTCCAGTTTCTCCAGCGCCTGGGCCAGCGATGCCGACACTTTGTGGGGCAGTTTGGTCTTAGACTCATCTGAACTGCACATAAAAAACACACACACGTTCATTTTAACACAAAGAAGCGAACACACAAGCTCAGATACGCACATCTGCACAGCCCTGCAGGCCTGATGCATGGTGTTATCCACTGAATTATTTATTCCAGCAGTGTAACCTCATCCTGACCTCAGTGAATGAATACATGACAGCTGCATGTATGTGAGTAACAGGGAGGTGTATGCAGAAAGACACATTCCAGTTATCTTATGCAAATCAGGAAGAAAAAAAAGAGCAATATTGTGATTACAAACAAACACCTGGGTCTCTCTTTCTGCAGCGTCTCAGCAGATTTGGGTCCCCGGTAGATTATCTCCTCGCCGTTGGTGTGTTTAATCTCGCCTTTATCTGATGACACCTCCGGCCGCAGAGGCTCCTGGGGCTTCTCGTTGCTGTGGCGTCCCCGAGTGCAGCCCTGCGAAAACAGAGCGGTCAGATCAGGATCTGAAACTTCACATATTATTTCTCTTCTCGGTGGAACTCAATTTTAGTAGCTGCGTCCTATATAATACAATATACAATAAGATAATTGTCCAGAAACCCTCACAGGTACTGCATTTAGCATAAAAAATGATTAATCGCAGATTTATCTCACATTCTTTTATACATTCAAAATGAACCTTAAAGGGAGATTTGACAAGTATTTAATACTCTTATCAACATGGGAGTGGACAAATATGCTGCTTTATGCAAATGTATGTATATATTTATTATTGGAAATCAATTAACAAAAAACAATGACAGATATTGTCCAGAAACCCTCACAGGTACTGCATTTAGCATAAAGAATATGCTCAAATCATAACATGGCAAACTGCAGCCCAACAGGCAACAACAGCTGTCAGTGTGTCAGTGTGCTGACTTGACTATGACTTGTCCCCAAACTGCATGTGATTATCATAAAGTGGGCATCATGTCTGTAAAGGGGAGACTCGTGGGTACCCATAGAACCCATTTTCATTCACATATCTTGAGGTCAGAGGTCACGGGACCCCTTTGAAAATGAGCATGCCAGTTTTTCCTCGCCAAAATTTAGCGCAAGTTTGGAGCGTTATTTAACCTCCTTCTCGACAAGCTAGTATGACATGGCTAAAAAAATGGCAAGTTGCATTAATGCGTTAAAGAAATTAGTGGCGTTAAGAACAAATTTGCGTTAACGAGTTATTATCACGTTAACTTTGACAGCCCTAATACTTATTAAATATTATATTCCATTTCTGCCAATAGATCCCCTTATTGCTACGCACTGTTCCTTTAATGTTGTGGATTCAAACACAAAAACTTTCTTAGGTTGAGGCAACAAATAGTTAGGTTTTTGAAAAAACATCATGGTTTGGCTTAAAACTTGCATTGTAAAGTGAAAGAGAAACTTAATGTTGTGAACAATATGACGTTGATATTGACGTGGATGAGCTGTTTTTACCTTAATGGAGAGAAACTCTGAGAAGTCCGTTGTCCTTTTCCTACAGCAGGACCAACCCTGAGAAGGACACAAACAAACACTGGATTATTTCCGCCCTCCAGCTACATAAATGTGTTGTTCATTTGTGGACTTTTGTATTAGTCTTTTACCTTCAGGGCATCGTGGAAGATGGGGACACCTGGATGGAAGACGCAGGAATCTTTAGGAGGAAAAAACAAAGAGTCAGTCTGTATATGGACACACAGTCAGCCGGGTGGACCAGCTGTTCATTCAGCGGGTCACTAGAGTTGAGAGGGAGCGTCCCATAAAAGGAAGTCCCTTGCTAGAGAGATAGCTGTCTCATGCTTCCAAAGACACGTGGCCTATTGAACTGTACAAACGATCTCTCTCTCTCAGACTGACGCAGCATATTATGACAGTAAGAACACAATTTATTTGACGTCACACAAACACAACACTTTGTTTATCCGGCTTTTGCCAGTAAATCCGGACCATAAATCTGGTTTCCTATCCACCTGTTGTGTTCAGTAAAAGTCACTTTAAACACTCACATTGATCCCTGCTCACTTGCACTGCATATATTTTGTTATTTTTGTGATTAATTTGTTAAATTTAAACCCAAATTCAAACACTAATTTGTATATTTAGAGCAATAAATCTAGTCACAAGAGCATTTTTTCAAAATAAAAGCAGACAAAACCCAATCTCGGACTAAAATACTGTTAGTAAAATGTTAAAATCTGAATAAAAGCGTCACTTTTTAAGGGAAAATTGTCATTTCAGCTCGCAGGTGATGTATTTTTGGACTGTTACAGGTTTTGAATGTGCCATTTTAAAGTTTTAAAGTACAGAAGTTACAAAAATCTGTAAATTTAACCTCATCGAAGAAAATCAGCACCCACTAACACCGTGAAAACAAGCGTACATGCTGAATTTCCGGCCTTTGTTTCACTTTACAGACTGACTTCCACTGAGGCTTCGTGTCCTCGATGACCAAACTAACCAACAAAACCCAGACTGGACTGAGAATTAAGGAAAATAAACAGACAGGATTTTACCATCCTTGTTCTTGCCGGCGTCAAACTTCAGTCCACAGCCTTTGTTGTAGCACAGCAGAGCCATGTTGGCTTGTTGGGGTTTCTTCTTCTTCACTCTACAGCTCGTGTCTGCTCAGATATGTTCTCCTCCAACCCGGCGGTCTCTCCTGGTTTTGCTGTAATCGGGACCTCCAGAAGTTTCTTCGGCTAAGCAGAGAGGAAAGATCCAGAAGAGGTGATCGCCTTCTGGAGAGAGAGCAGAAAGAGAGAGAGAGAGAGAAAGAGAGAGAGGGTGTCTCTGAGTGCCTGGCTGAATGAAAGATAAAAATAGCAGCTCCCTCCTCAGTTTACAGCTGTCAAAACTTATCTGGAGGTGGGGGGTTGACATTCCTCCTGGTGAGCGTCGTCTGTCACAAGCTGTGGCCCGGCCACAGTAGGACTGACAACTTCTGGATTCCTGTCACTTTGTCTTACTCGATCCACTGCAGTCGGGACAAATCATTGGGGGCCTACTTTCTCGGGACAAGCAGTGTGTTATTTCACCTTTGCAGTACCAAAATCACAATAAATAATTTTAGGAAAAGGATGGATTATGGCTCAATAAGGAGAGGTCTATGTTTCATAACCGAAGCCGTTATCTATGCTCTTGTCAAAGCAACCAAACACCATTGGAAAAAAAACAGTAATTTTTACCTCGCAGAGCATGTGGGGTTGTTGGTCTACCGCTGCTTTGATTGTTTAGTTTGTTTGTTTTATTAAGTGACTTTGGTTAGTTCAGATTCACCAAACTCACACAACACAGACAAACTGACCAATCGAGGCAGCGGTAGATCAGCGACTCCCGCGCTCTAAGAGGCAAAATTGCAGGTTTTCTCAATGGAGTCTGGTGGCTTTGGGGAGAACATAGATGGATACAACGGCTCCAGATTCCCATCGGAAAGTGCTGTCGAAAAAATGTTCTAAATATAGTTTACACTTGGACTTCCAGTTGATAGGCAGATGGAGTAGACGCACTAGCACAGGGGTCAGCAACCTTTACTATCAAAAGAGCTATTTTAGGCAAAAAAAAAAAAAAAAAAATAATAATCTGTCTGGAGCTGCAAAACATTTGAGCATTGTGATGAAGGTAACACCGTTTATAGTCTAAGTATATAGTATATAAGTGTAATGCAGTGAGGGACAAAGTGCAAATGAGTATTAGGGCCACATTGAGGGAAAAAATTCGGAGATTTCCAGAGTGAAGTCATAATATTACGAGAAAGAAGTCATAATTTTACGAGAGAAAAATAACATGTAAAATTACTACTTTATAATATTACGACTTTTTCTTCTCGTAAACTTTGTTTTCTGCACTAGGTGTTTGGTAAAGAGACACTGCCATCCCTCCCAGAAACTGACAGGGCACGCACTGCCCCCTAGCTGCTAAACCTGCACTGATATCAGAGGAAGGATCTCCTCATCAGAGAGGCATGGTGGGCAGGCAGGTAAACTTTTTGAATCCACGTGGCCAGCCAACTTCCGGTATGTGCAACTCCGGCTCAGACTCTCTTAAGGTGGGCTGTTAAGGTGGACTAGTGATGGGAATTCAGGCTCTTTTTAGTGATCCAGATCATTTGGCTCAGCTCACCGAAGAAGCTCCGGCTCTTTCGGCTCTCAAACGGCTCTTCTTTTTACCACTTCTGCCTTCTATAATTCAGCCAAATTTAGTTTTAGCCGTTTTGACCTATGATTAGTATGTTTGCGCATATATCACTTAAATTATTCAATATAATTATACTAAACCTTATAATTTTCAGAATACCATAATTAAGTTAAGGTGGACCTGCTTTTTCTCCTTAAAGTGACTAGCCGCTTCTCTGAGTTTTTTTCAGCTTTTTAAATAAATTATCAATATTTCTTTTAACCGTTTAAAGTGGCAGTAGGCAGTATATTTTATATTTATACTTTTGGCCTATACTGTCTTTTACAACTGCTTGGGGTCACCTGTCCAGAGGCAGCCCCATCATTTTAAAGGTCCCATATCGTGCTCATTTTCAGGATCATACTTGTATTTTGTGTTTCTACTAGAACATGTTTACACACTGTAATGTTAAAAAAAACTTTTATTTTCTTCATACTGTCAGCCTGAATATACCTGTATTTACCCTCTGTCTGAAACACTCCGTTTTAGTGCATTTTGACGGAATTGCAACAGAATTGCGTTGCTAGGCAACAGCTTGGGTCAATGTGTACTTCCTGTCAGCTGATGACATTCACATACACTGCAGTCAAGGCCTATGGAAAGGAGCACAGCCAATAGGAACGATCCCTCTCTGAAATGACCTGTGATTGGTCAAAGTCTCCCGTCATGGGATTTTTTAAAGCCTGAAAACAGAGCCATGAGGAGGTGCAGAAGTCTAGCTTTCTCTCAGAACACTTGAATTACATTATGCTGAAAGGTTATTATGGAATTTTAGCCCAATGATGCCAAAAATATACTGCCACTTTAATGTCAGTTAACGGTTAAACGGTTAATTATTAACATCCCTAATAGGCACTTAAAATTACAGAGCTGGAACGTCAAGGGGTTTGAACCACCCCATTAAACGAAAGAAGGTTTTTCTCACACCTCAAACAACTTAAAACAGAAATAGCCTTCCTGGGACTGAAATGTCCCATATACCCTTTAACGATGGGAAAACTTCAAACATACAAAACATACAATTACCACTCATTCCCAGTGTGTAGTTACTGTTTTCATATACACCTGTATACACATATACACTTGTGTATCCCTGCTTGTTGTGACACGTTGGGTCTGATTTTGTTACGACAACTCCGGCGCTCCCACGGTGAGGGATTAAGAAAGCAGGTTCCCACCTCCTGACTCCCACTGAGCTCTGAATAATGAAACTGTTTGTGTACATTTGTTCCACACAATCACATCAAGAGGCTCTCGCAGATGCCAGGGGTGATGCGTTTGATCATATTTCAGTGTTTTTGATTAAATGGTTCTTAGTAGGAAGTATATCACTCAAAACGTACCGAGGCTGACAAACAGCAGTGTTTTGTCTTCAGTGAATAATTTATAGTCGAACCACCTTCGGTCGCTGCGTTGCCAATTTATCTCTCTGTGATGATGGATATTTGGGAACAAAACTACAAAAACTCAGCTTATAAAACACCTTTCTGCTACATATTAGCCTTCATTACTCATAAACACACATGATTTAAGAGCTATACATATTACTCCTGTCTTCTACAGTACAAGAAATGCTCTTGAGAAGAAAAAGTCAGAGCAAGTTTGGGAAAACACACATTTATATTACTTTTTAACAGCTAATTCTTTATAACAAACAAGTGTTATTAACCCTCTGAGACCCACAATTGACCTGTTTTCGTCTTTTTTAAGGGGGTACAGGGGGTCTTTAGGGGGAGATAGCAGGTCAACAGTATACGTCACATAGAAGTGGTGTACATCAATTGAAAGCTGAGAACCAGAAGATTAATTTGAGATGCAGCTCAGCAGAATGTGACTAATTGTGTTAGTCATAAATCAGAAATAAACAAAAATGAATTATTTAAAATTAATTGTGAAAGTGTATAAGGGTTTAGAACATTATAATCACAGTATATGATGGTCATTCCCATGCTCTTTTAAGTTGTTGCAGCAATTTTTGGGTTGATACCATTTGTTACACAGATTTGGTGCTAATTTTAACAATTTTTTTTACCCATCGAGAATTGATAAAGAAAAACAGACGACTCATTTAGGAATGGAAAATGACTTTTAATTTCTTCCAAAAAAAGAGAGAGAAAACAGATCCCTAGAATAAACAAATATACTGCTGTAAAATAAAAGCCTGTGATTTTTTTTTTGTCAACTGTAACATTTGTTTGCCTTTCCATGCTTGATACAATCCATATATTTCTGCTTTAAATAAATAGAAAAAAAATGTACAAAGAGATGAGGGGAGGAGACAGAGAAGAGAGAGACAGATTTAAAAGATGTACTCTGCTCAAAAAACATTTGGCATCATTGAGAATTCATGGCTGATCCTGATGTACAGGGAGGTCTGCAGCCCGTCTGCATCGTCTGTCTTGTTTAACCCGTCCCCACTGAGGAGTAATCATACCTATATCTTGCTGTAAATAACGCTAACATCTTCCACGTTCAGAAAAATAATGCGGATTATGAGAGTATGTGTTTAAGCTCTGTGTTGTGAGTGTGAATGTGTGCATTTCTTTATATACAGAATAGTGAGGCAGCAATCCGAGGGTTCTTACCAAAAAACACAGATGTAGAAAAAACAGAACGTGCACAAGAGATCTTTGATTCGACACACCGACTCACTGACAAAATGAGGAAATTGATCTGTTAAACAGCCTCTCTCTTTCATTTTGTGGGTTTTTGACTCTCTCTCTAAAACGCGCACAGCGGCCCGCAGATGGCGCCGCAAAACAGAGGAGAATCTGTGCTGCGAGTAACAAATGTGACATCTTTGGGTAACACAAAGAAAAAAAGTTTGGCGCTCTGTTTTCTTTTTTGCTACAGTGGCTCGTTTATCGACAGCACAAACGTCTGTCAGATTCAGTCCCTGTTCATGGACGGCAAATCGAGAAAGTGTGATCCATCTCGCCCCAGACAACGGGGGACAACAAGAGAGAATTCATATTCATCATCACCATCACTGTCATGCTTTTTGGGGGGGGGGAAAAGGGACAACGAACAACGATACAACCATGCACTCACCGACCCCAGAAAGAGAGAGAGATGGCTCGCCAGAGAGGAAGTCTGCTCTCTGAATGTTTGATACACTTGGCCTTAGCAGAGAACAGACATTTTAATATGACATCGATCCGTGTATCCTTCTCCACCTAGATTCATGCTACAACAATGCAGAGAGGTGGTAGCAGCTTTGAGAGAAACTAAAGGTTGCCTGGTTTGATCCCAAACAAACCAACATAAAAAAACAAAACTAAGCAGTGGTTGTTGAGAGAAACTCCCAGCTGTAAGTGTGAGAAAGTGTCGAGAGTTGCCGAAAAGAGAGCCTGCATGCTCGGCCAAACCCCTCCCTGGATATACACCGTAACAAAATGACCTACATGATAAAGCTGTGATAATTACCGGCAGTTACATCAACGCTAAGGAGACGAGCCAGTGTGAGACTCGGAAACCACAGTACGCGCTCTCTCCGTCCAAACTTTGACCATTTTGAAACCACTTGAGACACACAGACAAAGACAATCTCATCGCAACAGGCAGGACTGGATTCCATGCAGAGAAAATTTTAGAAAACGGAAAGGAAATAACTGACACAAAATGTAGATTTAGCCTGAAAGAACTGAGCTTAAAAAAAAGGTAGTCTGACTGGGTCAAACATACTGTTTGATTCGTCAGGTAAATTTGCAACAACAAACAAAACCACCCTGGCACTGACTTTACTGTTCTTCACACCGAAGCCAACCTATTCTGAAGAGGTAATTACAAAACATCAGGAATCATGAGCTCTGCGTTTAGACCTGATATGAGTCATTGTTTAAGATCCAGGGGTGATGATGATCCGACTCTGGATCGGTGCCACGGCTGGTAACGGCTTCTCCCTTCTTTCTGAAGTGCCAATTCATCACCACCAGATTAAGAGACAGTAAGACAGCTGTCCCAGAGAATAAAGAGCCATGATTAGAGCTCACTTTTGGTGCCAAAGCACATATGTCCATTAAGAAAAATAGTTAATGAGAGTCCCAAGTTGGAGGCCAGAGGGAGTTCATGTTGATAAGAGTTCAGTTTAAGGACAATGGAAACACCAGAAGGCATTTTCTGAATACGTTTTGGCTGGACATAAAGATAACCTACACGTTTTCCTTACTATCAGGGCTTAGAACTGCTTATCTGTCCCAGTGATACATGGATACCTTTGCTACTTGCCACATTTTTCCTATTAAATAAACTTTATAAGTGGCTAGTGGAGCAGACAAACTTTAAAGGTGCAGTGTGTTTGGCGGCATCTAATGGTGAGGTTGCAGATTGCAACCAACTGAAACTTCTCCCGTGTGCCAAGCGAGCCGGTCATTGTAGTGAAATAAACCCCATAGCAACGGTCTGTTATACATAGCAACGGTCTGCTATAAAGAAATAACAGAACGTAGATTACCAATTCATATCGTATTCAACAAAGCCGTGTAATAAGAGTGTTCATTTAACGCGTCTCCATGACTTCATCCACTTTTTTCTTCGTGAATTTTCAGTACAAAGTAGCGCAAAAACTAACATCACTAATTCTTCCTGCCTGTCGTCGGCCATGTTTGTTTACGTTTGAAATTTAACAATTCGGGGGTTTCTCACATTTTCAAAATCTTTTAAGATTTGATAAATATTTTCGATTCTTATTTTCAGGTGATTGTGCATAAAGAAAACACTTATTCATATTATATTCCAATTCTGTAGATCCCCTTAAATGCTACACACTGTTCCTTTAAAGCTGCTGCAAGAAATCCACCAGCATTTAGCTAAAGCCCATTTCCAAACCTGGCTGGACTACATATACTGTACTTGACGTCTATGTCACTCCTATAGCCGACAGAGTCTCCCATTTGTCACAAAAGACCTGGATATCCAAGCATCTGATTGACTGTTGGGTTCAACGGTCCAATCAGAGACAGTTTGTAGGCTGCTGACATCATAGCGAGAGGCGGAGATGGCCGATGTTGTCGAGACAGGAAAAAAAGAAAAAGAGACAAGGACCTTATCTAACACTGGAGCGATGCTAACAGCGAGAAGAAAAGAGCGCACTCTAAGCGAACCACAAAGCCTGAGAGCCTCCGGAAAGGTTTCGTCTACAGCTAAAAGACAGAGACACCAAGAGAGATAATAGAGCTATAGTCACTAGACACTGGCAGAGGTGAGGACAAGGTGGGAAACCTACTGCGAAGAGGTCTTCTATAAGGAGGATACTATGAAGAGAGGCTAAGCTAACACAAGACTGCGACAAGAAGCGTCTAAGAGCAATATCTATCCAACAGTGATGGGTGGGAGCAGACAATCTAGACAGAAACTGGTTATTAGTACTATTTCTTTTTTACATTATCTACACATACCAAACAGTGACGAAGCAGGCTAAAAAAGCATTCTAGAGATAGACCAACTAGACAAAGTTAGGAGACTGAAGCGAGATTCTAGAGATTTCATGTGTGTGATGAGCTATCATTGGGATGTAGACACTGGACTGGGATGGGGATGGGGATGGGACTACAAAAAGTTTCAAGTTCATAGTTAGAATGGCAGGAAAAAACAATTTTTAGTCACCTGCCAAAGTGGCTGGTAGATTAGAACAAACGTGTTATTGTAAAACCTCAAACGATTTTTCTACAAACTTCAATCTTAACTTTTTCACACCAGGAGAACTGGCAACAGCTCTACTTACGGCAGGATAGTCACTTCAGTGCAAACATTTTTTACATGTGCATTTTGCAACAAAATTTTGATTTTTACAAAAACAAAACCAAAAAAAAAAAAGAAGCACATTTCGTGTCAAACTCGCTGGCTCAAATTTGGCTCGAAAATTTGACACAATTTGACCCTCAGAAATAGCCCTCAATGGAAAACATACACATAAAAATGTGTAAGCACACACGTGAACACACACTTTAAAAAATGCATTATGCACACATATACCAAACAGTCGAACTCATGGTGACGGATGCTTTGGCTGAGGAATGGCCACGACCTCTTTACACGAGTCAAATTTCGATCCCCAAAATTTCCCTGTGAGCCACGGAGCGAGAGAGCGATGCCAAAAAGTTCAGTGTCGTTTTTGGCTCTCGGTGCAGACGGGAGTCGCACTTAAAGCCGCTCCACTTTGATTCAGTGCAATTTAAAGTGAATTCAACTTAATTCAGTAACATTTAATCACTCACTCAGTGCTGCTGTCGTTAATCATTGGCACGTAATGTGGATCTGCCGATAGGGTGTACCTCATGAAAAAGCTCTTCGTTTAGAAACCTTTGACTTCTGAATCTGGTTGGTTAGGCTGATGAGAACAAGAAGTACAGATACACACAGGTCAACCAGGTGCTAACAGGCAGCTAATGAGGCTAATAAACACGCAGTCCCGTTAAATGTCTGGTCACACCAGCACTTTAAACTGGGAAATTTCACAAACTGGTGCCCTTAAACCAGCCATCTCGGCAGCGCTGCTGACCTTTGACGGAACGGAGAGTTCAAAATGTTTTATTTCACCTTCTCTGTTGGAAGGAGGAATGGTTTTGTAGACCAAAAATACATCTTTTTGAATAAACTGTGTTGTCCCGTTAGCAACCAAGCTAACAAACCTGCTAACTGACAGTTTGAACGCTCAGTAGCTCAGAGAGAGACAGTTTTATTTCACCTCCTGTGTTAGAAGGAGGAATGGTTTGTAGACCCAAAATACGTCTTTTGAACTTTTTTTTTTAAACTGTGTGAAGTTATTGTCCCGTTAGCAACCAAGCTAACGAACCTGCTAACTGGCCGTTTGATATAATAAACACTCTGCAGTCGCTTTAGCCTAAAAACAAAAATGCTAATTTCTTCTATTTTACCCTCGACTGAGAGTAACGGCAGCCAAAACTGTGTCAAGATAAACGTGTGAAATCATGTCAGGCTAAATGCCTGGTCACATGAGCACTTTAAACAACGAAATTTCCTCAAATTGTTGTCGTTAAAACCAAAATCAAGCCATCTTGACAGTGCTGAACTTTGGTGGTACTTGGGAGTCCAAAATGAAGGAAGCTATTGTTGCTTATTAGCATGTCCATCCAGTTTTACTTAACCTCCTCTGTTGGAAGGAGCGGCTTAAAAATGTTGGTTTACAGACAATTTAGATGACTGTGCTAGTATGTTGTTCCACCGGTAATCCCCCGTCTCTCTGTGTGTATCTGTAGCTTTTAGGAGAAGAAAACAATGCAGTATGAGTAACAAAGACTTAAAAAACCCATAACAACAAAATGCTCAACTACTTTTAACAAATGGTTCAACAAATTGCTGTACAAGCCCCGATAACATTCAGGAGAGGCTGCAGAAGAAAAACAGATTTTGAAAAATACAAAGATATCCCCCAACAGAGCGGAAAATTACGGGAAACACACCCGAGAAGATTTGCCTCTAAATCTCTCACTGATTGGACAGTTGTGGACACAGACAGCGAACGAAGGGGGTGAAGAGGAGGTCGGTTGCGAAGGTATTGTCTGAAACAACTGCTGTGCAAGAACACATACTTCCACACACACTAAACAAACACTTGTCCCCTCACAAGTGCTCCCAAGTGGCCGTTGCAGGCGGATGGAAACCCGGAGAGGACAAAATAGCACCAGTATGAAATAAAGCTAATTCTGCAGCAGAGACTCTCACGGTCTGAAAACCAGAGGTAGGATTTTCCTCAATCCCCTCCACTCTCCTCCTCCATCTTTCTTCACATCTTTCTCTCTCATCCTTATTCCCTTCTCCTGAAGCGTCACTCCATCGATATGATTTAAATCAACAAAGTAGACAGAATAACAGAAAGAAGCTACACACTCACACACATGCAAGGAGTTGTTTCAGACAACGACCAGTCAGGATGACATCTCCCCCACACCAGATCCCTCCATCCTCTGTTCGGTCATCTTCTCCTCTCCTCTTTCCAACTTGGTTTTTGGTGTCGGTTTGTTATCTTGTCGTCTGTCTGTCTGTCTCAGTCGTTTTAGCTTGATCAAATCATTCCTCCGTCCATCTGATCGTTCCTCTTCTTGTGTGTTTTCTTCTGCTGTTTGTTTGTCGCTTTTGGCACTCTGCTTCCCCCTTGACTGGATTACATAAACTGCATCTGAATAAGCAGAAAGAGTGGAAAACAATAGAAAATTTGTTTTTTAGATCACTTTACCAATGCATTGAAAAAACGTATATCTCAACATTTACATACACTCAAATAATACATCATACATCTAATTGCATCATTACAATAATGTTGTACACCTTACTGCAATTTGCACACTTGCTTTATCTTGAGTCTACCTAACAACCCACCTAACCACCCACCCACCTACCTACCTACCTACTTATCGCAAGTCTACCTGACTACTTATCTCAAGTCTACCTACCTACCTATCTCGTAGGTTGGGCGTTTGCGCCAAATTTGAAGAAATTCCCTCCAGGCGTTCCTGAGATATCACGAGAATGGGATGGACGTGAGGTCACAGTGACCTTTGACCACCAAAATCTAATCAGTTCATCTTTGAGTCCAAATGGACGTTTGTGCCAAATTTGAAGAAATTCACTCAAGGCGTTCCTGAGATATCACGAGAATGGGAGGTACGTGAGGTCACAGTGACCATTGACCACCAAAATCGAATATGTTCATCCTTGAGTCTAAATGGACGTTTGCGCCAAATTTGAAGAAATTCCCTCCAGGCGTTCCTGAGATATCACGAGAATGGGATGGACGTGAGGTCACAGTGACCTTTGACCACCAAAATCTAATCAGTTCATCTTTGAGTCCAAATGGACGTTTGCGCCAAATTTGAAGAATTTTACTCAAGATGTTCCTGAGATATCGCGTTAATGAGAATGTGACGGATGTGAGGTCACAGTGACCTCTGACCACCAAATTCGAATCTGCTCATCTTTGAGTCCAAATGGACGTTTGTGCCAAATTTGAAGAAATTCGCTCAAAGCTTTTTTGAGATTTCACGAGGATGGGACGGAGATGAGGTCACAGTGACCTTGACCTTTGATCACCAAAATCGAATCAGTTCTTCCTTGAGTCCAAGTGGACGTTTGTGCCAAATTTAAAGAAATTCACTCAAAGTGTTCATGCGATATCATGAGAATGGGACAGATGTGAGGTCACAGTGACCTTTGACCATCAAAATCGATTCAGTTCATCCTTGATTCCAAATGGACGTTTGTGCCAAATCTGAAGAATTTTGCTGTAGGCGTTCCTGAGATATCACGTTCACGAGAATGGGACGGACATGAGGTCACAGTGACCTTGACCTTTGATTACCAAAATCTAATCCTTTCATCTTTGAGTCCAAGTGGACGTTTGTGCCAAATTAGAGAAATTCCCTCAAGACATTCCCGAGATGTCGCGTTCACAAGAATGGCACGGACGGACGGACGGACGGACGAACGTATAACCCGAAAACATATGCCTGTAAAAGAAAAAGTGTATTACATTACAGAGAAAAATGTTACACAAACAGGTTTTTATTACATTTTGTGATTAAATACCTTTTCAGTGGCAAAGCTGTCGTTTTGTGTGTATGAATGCACAAGTACTGGATAGCTGACCTGGGCTCCGGGCATGGGTGCGAAGGGGTTGGTGGGTCTGAGAACAGGCTGGTTGTACATCATTGGCTGAGGACCCATCACTGGTACCCCGCCCATCTGACCCATCTGAGGAGGAACCTGGACACAGAGGATGGGGTCCAGTTAGAGAATGATGGGATACAAAGAGAAAACAAGAATCAGAGTAAGAGAAGGAAGAGGAAAGTGAGAAACCAATGATGCAAAAACATCAAAAAGGTCAGAAAAACAGGGATGAAAAAGAGAGAGGACAAAGGAAAACAGTGAAAGTAGCTACTTGTGGGCCCTTCGGTATAATCTGCATTAGAGCTAAAGCCATTACTTGATTACATTCATTGAAGAAAATGGAGGAAAACTACTTTGATTATCATCTAATTCTTTAAATAATTTATCGAGCCAAAAAGCCAAACACTAGCTGCTTCTAGCTTTCTAAAATGTGAGGATCTGTTGCTATATATTTTGGTCATTCAAAATTATCCCGTCATAACAATATACTAATAATCTTATTATTATAAGACTAGAGCTGTCAATCGATTAAAATATTTAATCGCGATTAATAACATGAATGTACATAGTTAATTGTGATTAATTGCAAATTAATCACACTTTTTATCTGTTCAAAATGAACCTTAAAGGGAGATTTGTCAAGTATTTAACACTCAAATATGCTTGTTTTATGCAAATGTATGCATATATTTATTATTGGAAATCAATTAACAAAACAAAACAATGACCTCCAGAAACTGGAGGCAACAACAGCTGAAAATGGCCATGCCAGTTTTTCCTCGACAAAATTTAGCGCATGTTTGGAGCGTTATTTAGGCTCCTTTGTGTCAACCTTATGTGACATGGTTGGTACCAATGGACTCATTAAGTTTTATAGTTTGATATGATACCAGTATCTTTACTCAAGCTTTATAACTGATCCCACTACAACCTAAAAATCGCAAGTTGTGTTAATGCATTAAAGAAATTAGTGGCGTTAAAAATAATTTGCGTTAACGTGATATTATCGCGTTAACTTTGACAGCCCTAGTTTTAATATGGCAAGTTGCATGTTATAACATGATACATAGTTCATTGTTATAACAAGAAAAGTTATAACGTGATAAGTTTGTATGTCGTGATAACATGAAATATATTTTTTCCCCCGGTGTGGCAGCAATACACTGCCGTACATTAGACTCTGAGAACTTGATTTTGTCACTATCTTCTGACATTTTACAGATCAAATGATTAATAAATGTATGGAGAAATAAAAGTTACAGAATAACCAATTATGGATATACTTAGTTGCAGCCCAGTTCAGCCTGTAACGTGAGTAACGGGCACCACCGCATGCACATTGAACAGTATGTTTATTGTGCATCTGACACTCACACTCACCATTCCATACACAGGCACTTGCGGTGTGGTCATGGGAAAAGCCATGGGAGCTGGAGCCTAGAAGAAGAGCAAAAAGCAAGAGTCAACATAAAGCAGGTGGAAAGAAAAACACACCTGCTTCACACATTTTCTGGCTTTTCTCAGCCTGAATATGTGGAAAGCTGATGTGGTTTGCCGTAGCATAAAGGACTTGAACGAACATTTAGATAATTGTAGCGTCATTAGCTCTGACAAACATCTCATCTGTCTGTGTTAGACACGTCTGAACACAATAAACAGAATACACGCAGTGTAATGTAAGGAGAAACACATGTAATGCTGATAAAGTGTGCACATTAGGAGCGCAACAATACAGCATGCAGCAGAGGTACTTAGTGGAATCCCACTGGGAGCAATCATTACCACAGCTTTAAAAGGGGGTGGCTCAATAGGACAGCGTTTAGCCCTGCCCTCCTTACTTCACAAATCAAATCCACTGCGCCTGAATGGGCCTCAAATTCGACGTGACGGGCAATTTGCAGCCGTCGTTTACATCCCACGCATATCCTCATCAGACAAAAGCCCTCCGATTTCTGCTCGACAAATTGGCAATTCACAGGAGCGAGCGTTTTTGAGGTACACTGCGGCATCGTATCAGCGAATGCACCGGAGGAAAATCAGTTTATAAGATTAAAAGTGGAGATGCCTCTTTGCACAACAGTGGGGAATCTATAACACATGCAGGAGTATTAATATTAACAGATGTTGGGTTTGTATCACCTGCAGTAATTTCACCATATCGCAGAGGCAGGCTGACGACTTCTTTAAAAAATAACAAATCTGCATTTCTCAGTGGGATTTAGGAGAATATCTGCAAGCATTTGCAGATCTTTCTAATATAATACCAGCGTGATTCCCCACCCCCGACCATATATAATAGTTTTAGTATTTGCTGCAGTCAGAAGTTGCGACTGTTTTCTCTGCTTCGGGTCATCCTGCTCACCCGGAAGTCGCAGGCTCCCACTGTTTTTAAAAACCCATTAAAAAACAGCTTGCAGAAACACGCTGCTGCTGCCTTCACAAACCTAATCCATCATTGTAAATAAGACAACTGGGGCACTTTTCTTAACGTGACTTCATAACGCCTCAATCATTGCAGAGGTAATAAAAGTGCTTCCACTCCAGCTGGATCACGCAACAGGGCAGAGAAAGGTACAGAAACGCAGTAATTAGCTGTGTTATATCACATTATTACCGTAGCTGTCTTACCTAAAATGATGGATTACATTAATCAAGGAAATACAATGGTGAATTTTTTTTTTAGCTGGAATAATAAATCTACACTAGCATTAATTGCTGCTTATGCAATGACGCCTTAATCGATGCTTTTAACAAATAGCGAGTTAAGCTGTTTGATCTATAAAAAGAGTCTTACAGTATTTAACAGCTGTGACAGCGTGTGGCTGGTATTTGTTTTCACCTTGTGAGTGTGTGTGTGTAAGTTGTCGGCAAAATGTGGTCCTGGATACTCCTACTGTAGCAGGAACTACCACGGAGGCAGTTTGGAGTACTTTGCCAAGTATTTATGTCTGTGGACAGATGTTGTGACCACGATAGCAACCGTCACAACCGTACAAGATGCAGTCATAAAACTTTACAGATGTTTAATTGAGATCAAAATGAAGTTCAAAGATGGGTGTGGTCCAAGCAAAACCACAGTGGGGGCGGTGGGCAAGTAATTTAATCAGCTTATGCCCGAACACTGTGTCACACAGCTAAATCCGACAACCGCGGCAAGCCTAGTACATACGGAGCGAGTCCTCTTCAAGAAGCTGGACGCCTTGTTTCTACAGTAGCCCAGAACGGACAAACCAAACAATGGCTCTACATAGAGCTATTCGCATTTCCACGTTTTTGTGTCGGCCACCGTAATTGGCTCGGCACTCAGGAGAAGTTTCAGTTGGTAACAATCTACAACCTCACCACTAGATGCCGCCACACTGCACCTTTAAATAGTCATTTTTTGAAAGGTATTTTTAGATAATGACCATTTTATTTTTAACATATGCAACATTGTGATGCTGTGATAAGCTTTCAGCATGACGCATTACCTCATTTGATACAGATTTTTGTGTTGCCATGTGAGATTTGAAGGCCAACATTAGGACATTTAGAGCTTTTCGCTTTAAGGAATTCTGAAAATTGAAACTCTGTTGTGAAATGTAATAAATACAGTAAAAGTTGAGCTTCAATGGTTTTCTCTGCTAAGAGATGTAAAAGCAAAAGGTTTCTGGTGGGGTCAGGTGAACCAGTGAACTGGTGATCTCAGGAGGTAATCAATGTGATTGATCATTTCATTCCTGCCTCCAAGGAGCAGGCTGTGAAAGCTGATCATAACCATTGATCAATCTGAACTCTCCTAGCAGCAGAGCTGGCCAGCAGCCAATACAGACAGGTAAGAAAAAGAATCCGATACAAGCCCAAAGTCTTTGAATTTTATCTGTCAGGTACGTTTAGTGCTCACTTAGTAGTTGCTCGGTATTTGAAACCACCATTAAAGATTTAACTGACTTTCATCTGCACCTGAACCACGCTTTAGTTAGCAAACCATCTGTCTCTGAGTTTGACTCCTACTGTCTTGTCTTGTGCTAAATGACAGGGGGCATCACTATATTTTATTTTTTTTAGCGTGACAAGAAGAGAAAAACAAGAGCAGTTGAGACGCTGTTTATGCTCCACTACACCTTCTCCATCGGTATGTTTGTCCATCTGTCTTTCGGCCCAGCTGTCGGCGCTCGACGCATCATGTTTGACATTCATGTTTGTCTTTTTATACTCAACCTCCCGCCTGCTGTTTTCTATCCTTCTGTCTGTCTCATACCGGTGCATTTGTTTTTATTTAAATCTGTCTTTTCTCTCCATCTTTCATCTCAGACTGAACTTCTGCTATTCCCTTTGCCGTCTCCGTCTAAAGGTGACTCTCTTCTTTCTTTCTTTTGCTTCCAGACTCCTGACCTTACATGACCTGCTTGTTTAAGTGCAGGTTTAAAAAGTAAAAAAAGAAGTTTTGCAGGATTTCCGGCTGGCATTTTAAGTATCAAGCGAGCGCCGACCGTTGCATCTTTGCCCTTCTGGCGAGAATCTCAGATGTGGGAGTTTCACTTATCATGCATGACACTCCACTTATCCGCCGCTCTGCTACCTGTGATGTCTTATATATCACTACCGCATGCCGCCATGACTTATTTATCACGTTACAGCTTACGGAGGTTATGTTTGCCGTTTTTCTGAGACGATATATTTTCTTTCTCAGGGACAATAATGACAAGCTCTATATATATTTCCCCCCTCTAAGCTTCATTTGCTCGTAGTCAAAGCTGATTCATTTGCTTGTCCTGCTAAATGCACGTTGAAGGCAGGACTCAGTTTACTGCTGACAACAAAATGCACTTCTATCTTGTATTATATAGGAGGAAAAAAAACACTTTAGTTTGTTTTGCTGAGAAAACAATTACTTTAATTTTCTTTTTAATGTGCTACTGAATTAATTCCCATATATAAGATATTTGTAGCGCCCTAGAGGAGAAAAGTAGCGCCCTGTTCCGACTTTCTGGTATCAGACGGTTTGTTTAGTGCTTAAATAACTAGCACAGATCATTTAGCCTGTAGCACAGAGGTGAGAGGGTTATTTTGGGGAAATTGGACAAGAGCAAAATGGAGCGTCTCCAAAGAACACAAGAAAGAAAGAGGTGACAGAGAAAGCGATGAAGAGGAAGACAGCGAGAGGAAGCACATTATAGGAATCATTAAGACTTGTCTTACTAAACAGGGATAAGTACTTACATAACTAGTATAGAACATTCCATTCTGCATCAGGACGCAACAAGGAGAAAAGACAAAAGAAGACGGACGGAGGGAAAAGACGGAGATGAGATGGAGAGGGAAGGAAAGAGACAAGTGATGGGAGAAAGTGACAACATGAGGGTGGAAGAGAGAATCCAAGAAAATGAGGAGATGACGAAAGAGGGAAGCAAAAAAAAAGGTAGAGACCAAGAGAACGTGAGGGTGAGGAAGAAAAGGGTACAAAGAAGATGTGACAGAGGAAGTGAGGATGAGAGAAGAACAAAATGAAAGAGAACGAATGAGAAGTAGACAAAAGGGAAACATGGTGAGGAAAAGTAATTCAGAAGAGCACGGAAGGACAAAAAAAGAAAAGAAAGGTTAGAACCGCAACGTCAGGAAATGGTTAAAAAAGAAGTACGAGGGGTCAAAATGTGGACGTGCAGATGTCAAAGGGCGGCGTGGCGAAAACAGGACGAGCAGATGACAACGCAAAAAAACAGACGTGATAAAACGAGCGAAAGAGGGGAAGGAAGACGAGTGGATGACGGTGCAAAAAGGAAGAAATGCATGAAGAGGATGAGGATACGGGACAGGAAGGAGAGATGAGGAGGCAGAGCGACAGCAGGGGTGAAGAGAGAAGAGAGAGAGAGAGAGCGAAAAAGAAAAAAATTGATATTGGGGGGGAAAAAGGGAGAAAGAGAGGAAGCGGAGGGTTAGTGACAGTTTGTCGTCGTCAGCCAGAAACTGCTGTCCAGAGATCAGGAGGACAATCAGGAGATGCCAAGATCAGCACACACACACACACACACACACACACACACACACACACACACACACACACACACACAGAGCATGCACAGGCAACTATATAAATCCAATACACTCTCATAAACCAACACTTACATCTCTATTAAACATTCACATGCACACAGACAAGCATTCAGTGCGTGCATCAGTTTTAGATCTGGTATTTTATTAGCGAGGTGTCTGCAAGTTTCATTCAGATAAATGTATCATTTTTAAGATCCAAACTAAATACTTAAACTAATAGAAACAGCCATACACTGATTTTTTTTGCAATTAAAGGAATAGTTTTGGGACATGTAATTACTGTAGAGTGTTAGAGGAGAAGATCGATGCCACTCTCATGTCTGGTAGGCAGATTGTGTTAGCATTTGACAGATCCAACCTAGTAACAAGCTAGATTTAACATTTGAAGAGCCAGAATCTAGCCCAGGAAACACTTTTTTAAGACATTTCCAGTACTTCCAGACACCTTAATGGATCATCATTAAGGATAATTCTGCTCTGTTACAACTTGGCTCTTATTTTCATAGTTTTTGGCCATCATTTCTGAGATCTTGGAAAGTCACACAGGCAAGAAACATGCATTCAGACAATCAGACTGATTGTAAAACAAAAACACGGATAACCCAGATTATCTGAACCAGTTTATTTGGAGGGAAAACTGAAAGTGAGTGCACCAAAAATGTTGGGTAATAATACTTGATTAAGAATGATGGCCTAAGCTATGAAAATAACAAACTGAAATCTTTGCAGGGCAAATTGCACCACATGGGTCACGCAGGTCTTTTTGTATTTGTTGTGTCTGCATGTTCAGTGTGCGTTTCTGCCTTCCTTACCACGTGTTGTACAGGCATGGGCTGTGGGGCCATGGGCGCCGGGCCCCACTGTGTGGTCGACATGGTCTTATTCTGCCAGTTGTGGCCACCCGTCAGCTTCTTCTCACCGGGCTGGTTCCACTGCATCTCTGGCCTGTACACGGACGAGCAACGCAACATAACAAACATCGTTATTCTGCGTGTTCACTTGCTCAACCTCAGGCCAATTCAAAAACAACACATGAACCATGTCTTACTAGTAGATTCTTCTCTCTTTTTACCTTGTTGTATTTTTTATTTCCCCCTGAGGCGCATCCTCAAAACTAACAACGCTGCAAGTACGGCAGAATAGTGAATGAACGAATAGGAATCTCTGTAGAGCCTTTAACACGCTACAGAAGCACTTTGTCACAAAACTAAGCAACTGAATACTTCATAATAAACTAGATACTTTACTTGCTGGCAACAGTCAGGATAAGTATAACAGGTTGGTGTATTTGCTTTGTCAGTGGATGAATCATCCAGCCTCGACTACGAGCACGACATTGAAAAGTATCCTCACAACTCAAGACACTTACTTCTTGGCTGGGGTCCCACCAAACTGCAGATCTGAGGACGGAATAGAAACAGAGAGAAATTGAGTGATCATAGTTGAAAGAGAGTAAACGAAAGAGGTACTTCAGCTTTAGATACTGTTTTTCTCTCTGATTTTACTTCATCTTTGTTCTCTTGCGTCATCGTTTCACCAGTTTGTATAGACGTTTTGATTGACTGAATGGTTCATTTTTTAAAAAAGGAGATACTGGAATAAAAAAAAACAGTGCGTCCTTGTATCTATAAGCACAATCAATGCGTGATTACATAAGAAATAGGGCCTCGATGTGTGTATGAGTACATTCAAGTGTCCAATTACATAAATGTTCAACCATTAAAATACTGCAACTGGTTAAGTGTTTTTTTCTCCCTTTATTGACACATTCAGCTACTCGTGCACATGTATCTCGACACTCACTGCCCACGAGGTTGGCCAGAGAGGAGTCGAGGTCGTTGGCTAGCAGCTTTCCTCCGTGATGGATGGCCATTTGAGGAGGAGGAAGAGGTGCAGTGTGTGTGGGCATCGTAGGCTTCAACAGGTCTAGAGCATCGAAACCTGAAGGAGAAACAAACTCGCACATGTAAATAATCTGAAAAACGAATGGATTTTTTTTTTTGACAAGACAGGTTGGTAACAAAATCATACGGACAAAAAGTAGGAGTTAGTACACCACACAGGCACATAGAGAAACGCAATTAGTAGAAGTAGAACCACGTATCAGATTATTCGCTTCCCCAAAACAGTGATTGCCCAATTGGCAGGCCTGTTAAGCTTTGAATTTCTCCATATGTTGAAGCAGTGTGCATGGAGCTGTAGTAAGAACGATTCTCAGAGAGTTTGGAGGTCTTTCAAAAACCAAAAACACAGTAAAAGTATATATATATGCACATTTTCATCAACTGGTTTGGAGTGAATGAACTCGGCTACAGCGTAGTTTGGTCCGAAGTTGTCGCTATATGCTACACATGGCTGTAATCCGCCAGTAGAGTAGTAGAACAGGTTGCCAATCGGAAAAATAAGATCAGAAGATAACGCGTCATTTACATATTGAAACATACAATTTCAGAAAACTAACTGTCTTAATGTAAGTAATCCACTGGGGAAGTTTCATGCTGATATCTACTAGTTATACCATTAGTTTTGTGACTCCTCTTAAGGTGAAGAAAATTAAAGCGCGGAAGAAAAACTGATTTCAAAGGCCTTTAATTCTGAATCTAATGAGAGTTGACTCAACTTTCAGCCTAATTTTACAAACTTTTTAACTCATGATTCGACTGCTTTAATGAAGCAGCGCTGGATGGTTTTGATCTGAGAATATTGCTGAGCTATGCCTCCTTAGCGTGAACTATCAAATCTCACTGCTTAATTGAATTCGTCCTGCTCTATTTTCAGCATTTACCTACATGGCCAGAGATTCCTGTTTAAAGCAGATAGACTCTACTCCTTTATTACTGTCATGCAGCAGCCTCATTCTATCAGCAGCCAGCCTATAATCCCTGACTCAGTAGCTTGCAGCACTTGTTCTAGATGATTGATTTATCTGTTCGTAGCCGTCATGTACACACAACGGTGACTAGTTTTGAACATGCATGTGTGTGTGTGTGTGTGTTTGTTTGTGTATTAGAGAGAGTGTGTAAACCGACTGTCCATAGCCGGTAGGTGCAAATGACAAATGAGTAATTTCCTGTGTTGGCGTGCGGATGTGTGTGTAAGTGCCTGTTAACAACTCTCCATGTCAGCACTCATCCAGCTAATGGCTCAGTATTATTCCGCTGGTAGCAACCTGGAGGTGTGTGTGTGTTTATACTGTATGTGTTTGTGTGTATTTGGTGGCAGTAAACATGGCGAGTGGTAGAAAAGACAAGCAACAAAAAAGGAACATGAGACCGTAACCTCATGATAAGCTGTAGATTTTTTATTACGGCTGTCAATTGATTAAAATATTATTTTTATCTGTTAAAAATGTACATTAAAGGGAGATTTATCAGGTATTTAATACTCTTATCAACATGGGAGTGGGCAAATATGCTTGCTTTATGCAGATGTATGTTTATATTTATGATTGGAAATCAATTAACAACACAAAACAATGACACATATTGTCCAGAAACCCTCACAGGTACTGCATTTAGCATAAAAAATATGCTGAAATCATAACATGGCAAACTGCAGCCCAACAGGCAACAACAGCTGTCAGTGTGTCAGTGTGCTGACTTGACTATGACTTGCCCCAAACTGCATGTGATTATCATAAAGTGGGCATGTCTGTAAAGGGGAGACTCGTGGGTACCCATAGAACCCATTTACATTCACATATCTTGAGGTCAGAGGAAACAAAATTACTGAGTTAGGTTTAGGAAAAGATCGACTTGGTTAGGTTTAGGCAACAACATTATTTAGTTAGGTTTAGGCAACAAAATTACTTAGTTGGGTTTAGGAAAAGATCGTGGTTTGGGTTAAAATATCAACAGAAGTGGTGTAAATTACATACTGAAGTTATGTGACAAAAACTATGTAGTTAGGTTTTGGAAAAAAAATGTGGTTTGGGTTTAAATAATACTGGAAGTGGCATAACTTAAGTAAGGTAGTTAGGTGACAAAAACTACTAAGGTTTAAGAAAAGATCGACTTGATTAGGATTGGGCAACAAAAGTACTTTGTTAAGTTTAGGAAAAGATCGTGGTTAGGGTTAAAATAACACCGGAAGTGGCGTAACTTAAGAACGCATGTTACGTGACAAACTACTTAGTTAAGTTTAGGAAAAGATCGTGGTTTGGGTTCAAATAACACCAGAAGTGGTGTGCTTAAGTACGGAAGTTACTGTACGTGACAAAAAAATGCTTAGTTAGGTTTAGGCAACAAAACTACTCAGTAGGGTTTAGGAAAAGTGACAAATAAATCAACGCTGACTTCTGGTTTCACACGGTCTGGAGTCTGGTGTTTTTTGACCCACCCCGACTTCCTCCCTACGAAGCATTTGTCGCTCTTTATACTTCCTGTTTCACAACCACGTGGATTACATACAAATTGATTTTGTGAGATATGTACAAATTAATGTGCATTACTTTTCATAGGTATAGCTATGAACGGTGTATGAGAAAGAACAGCCTGAACCATTAGGGGTTAAAAAATACATGCAGACAAGTGGAAGAAATAAAATGAAGTCAGGAACAAGGCGACAATGCAAAGCTGGGAAGAAACAAGAAAGAGCAAGACGAATATGCAAGTAAACGTACAGCGTCCCTGCAGAACACAGAGGAGGGAGGAGAAAAGGGAAAAAAGAAAGAGAGGCAACTGACGGTGGGAAAAAAAGAGGGAGGAATAATATTTAGTTAGGAAGCGGTGTGCAGGTCTGACAGCGGTGCTGACACAAGAGATTCAGAAAATACTTTTCCTGCTAGCTTAGCAGATGAGAGAAAAGGAGGGAGAAGTATACGGAGACAGAAAAGAAGTAGAAAAGAGAGGGAGAGGAATGTTAAAGAGAGAAGAGGGGGAGCAACCACTATCGTTTTAATTCTCTTGAGTCTAATTTCTCTGCCATTGTCGGCGTTTCCATTATTGCTGCCACTGTGATAAAACACTTTGGCAATGTGGGTGATGTTTTGTTTCTTAAACCAGCGTGTCAGTAAAGCCCAGTGAATTAAATTGAACCAAGAGAGCAATAGAAGAGTGGTGGAGATAAAAACCGGGGAGGAAGAGAAGAAAAGCAAGTCTCTCATTAGATCACACACCAGAGGGCTCATAGAAGAAGAAGAAGAAAACAGGGAAGGAGGGAATTGGGAGGTGATGAAGCGAGCACGGCGAGCGTTGTATTGAACTGGGAGGATAATGCTATCAGTGTTAGCTTAGGTGTTTCAGCAGAGGATTTGACAGTCAATAGAGTTTAAGATCAAAGGGAAGCAAGGGGAAGTAAATCCATGTCGAGGGTTCAATTCCAAAACGCTGGAAGGGAGAAATCGGTTACTTACTACCATTTAGTTGGATTATCTACAAGCTCCTTTCACACATGGAATACGTTAACACGGCAGGCTTCATCTATTGGTTAAAGTAAAGGCTTTTTGTCATTCCTTACGGCTTTCAGATATAACAGGATCTTTACAGAAAGAGTCACAATGATTGCATAATAATTAATGTTATTATTAGTGTGTTAATGTGGTATTCTGGAGGGATTATTGATCATTTTTATAATTTTTTTAAGTGGTAAAAAATGGTTAAATTTAGCACCAAATCTGTGTAACGAATGGTATTAACTCAAAAATTGCTGCAACAACTTATGAGACATAATAGAGCATGGGGATGACCATCATATACTTGTGTTTATATGTTTATTACAGACTTATGACTAGAACAACTTGCCACACAATGCTGAGCTGCATCTCAAATTAATCTTCAGGTTCTCATCTTTCAGATGATGTACACTACTTCTATGTGACATCTACTGTTGACCTGCTATCTCCCCCTAAACACCCCCCTAAAAAAAGACAAAAACAGGTCTATTGTGGGTCTCAGAGGGTTAAAAGTGGACCAAAAAAAATTGGATAAAGAATACAGACTTTGCAGAGGAGAGAGAGGAAGGATTTTTAATTGTAAGGAGGGAGAGAAGAGAGGAGGAGGAGGAGGAGGAGGAGGAGGAGAGCAGATGGAAAGGAGTTGCCTGGGTGATTCTTGCCTTGTGAAGTGTGATGGGGAGACGATGAGGCAGAGACAGAGACAGAGATGAAATAAAGGAAGGGAGGGAGCGAGGAGGAGGAGGAGGTTGGGAACGGTGTGAACAACAACAAAACAAAAACAGACGAGCAGCAGCAGACAGACGGGACGGAGCAAAACGACAGACGAACAGACGCAAACACGCAGTTACAAACACTAACATATAAAGACACATGTGGACGCATAAAGACAATGTAGAAGGAAACACAAGACACAGTACAGTAGCTTCACACACACACACAGGGATTTTTGTGAGATGCTGCCAGTTGACCAGATGGTGGTGGATTGGTAGTTGTAGTGGCAGCTTCAACACAGGCTCTATTAATAGAAGGAAGTTAGTCTGTCCAAAGCCAGAACCAGAACCAAGCTGCACACTGGAGCCACAAGCCTCCAACTGTTACTTCTGAGCAGAAGAGTTCGACGGGGTTAAACCAGATTAGAGCGAGCCAGAAATGTGCCAAAAAAAGCAGCGCTATGGGTTGTTTAAACATTTGAGAAACAAAAGAAAACAGCTTTATCTGGCAAATGTTTGAGGTAGCAATGATGCAGCTGTACAAACGCAACTAATACTCCTAATAATGATGGAAAAAAAGAGAAGAAAATCATGCGAGAAAATTGATGAAATAGCTTCAGAGTCCATTTTCCAGATGTATAATTAGAGATCTCGCTCTGTGTGAGAATACTGCTTCGATTAAGTCATGTGCAGCCGCTGCTGCTGCTGTGAAACAGCTGGCTGATTAATCCTGGCAAATTTCCAGTAATGTAAAAGTAATTGATGGGCAGCATCGCTGTGAAAATACGCTCGGCTTGACAAAGACTAGATTAAGTTTGAACCTAGAATACTGACTAGAGTGAGACCTCGCTTTAGACAAAAGATTTCAACATTAATTGTTATAAAAATAGAGAAAAAAAAGAAAGTTGTCTGATAAATTACTGGTAAATAATGGCAATTAAACAGATTAAAATGTTATATCAATGACTATGAACGTCAGTGGAAACAAGTAGGGTTGCAACTAAAGATTATTTTCATTGTCGATCATTTTTTTCAGATTACCTGTCTGATTAATGTCAGGATATAGTGACCATTTTATAAAACATAACTTTTTTTTAAATCATATTTGCTCCATTTCTACCCACTCCAGCTTTAAATGTGAATTTTTCTGGTTTCTTTACTGCTCTATGACATTAAATTGAATACCTTTGCGTTGTGGACAAAAAAAATCACTATTTAATATAATTTACATATAATAAAATAATTCTTACCTTTCACAATAAAAGCCCTTAACACAAATCATTAGAGTATTTCGCAATTTTGTGTAATTTATTCGTCACTCCGCCGGTGTGTAAAGGCTTCAACGTATCAACGTATAAAGTATCACCATTTTTTAATAAATATTTCCACTAAAACTTGAAGGATAATTCTGTTATTGCCAAAAAATCCCATGAATCCAAACAATCCAATACTTTCCGAGAATCCCAGCCTGCACACATTCCTACTGAAGACATAAATCTATAAAAAGGCTTAATAGTTTACTAAAACAGTTGGGCAATGTAAGCAAACATTACCCAAACAGGAGCAAATCTATTTCCAGGCTTGGATTAATACACATTCGGTGTGTTAGGGAGTATTCACAGCAGCATCGACAGTGTGTGGGGGATTGAATCTAAAAATAAAAGCTACAGTGACCATGACCATCATGATGAAGGAACATGTCTCCCAGGGCAACAGTGTGGCTGTGCTTTTAATAGTTTAGTTTAATAGACACAGAGGAATTAGATTTATAAGGCTTTGGCTTCAAAGACAATCCTTTGGTTCTGGTCTTTTCATAAATGAATTAAAAATAAATCTGTAACTTCCTCTGACTTTAAACCTGCACCTCTTTCTGAACATAATTCTTCTTTTTATGATGTGAACAGTCTTTGGACGACCTCTGCAGGTAGTCGCTCTCATCTGCTGTGCCTTCTTCGGAGCTGTCGATATCTCGCCCTGCCTTTCAAAATCATACGCTTCGCAGGAGTGTCTTGGGACCCGAAAAGGGTTCAGAAGTACCGAGATTGATTGTGTCAGTTGCAGCAGAGAGGTTAAAAGGAAGTAAGCCAATAAGAGAGCTCGGAGCCAAAGTCCCAGACCTGAGACATTTAAGAGCCCTCAGTCTGAAGCTGTTACCAGAACAAGCTGAAGCAGTGGAGAGAGGGTTCCTTCACAGTGTCTAGTCCATTCAACACTTCTAAACGTTATTTTTTTTCAATGGAGTTTGGTGTGCGATTAAAGATTTACAGTAAATAACTGGCTATCCCTTTTATGACTAATAATACTGACAAGATCTACAACATAAAAATACTTAATAATAGTAGGTTCATCATCTGGAAAAGATTTGTTTGATTGTAGAATTTGCAGACATGTGTAGGAACCCTGAAAGAAAAGATGAGTTACTGAGGAAAATCAGGACTGGGATCAGTTAACTTTTAGTTCAATCAAGTAAAAACAATAATCCTTAAAGGCCCTCTTACTAGTTTAAAGTGAGCGTGGCTCTGGAGGAAAAACGTGATGTCACACATTTCAATTCACCAATAAGGATTTAGCGATATCTACATCAAAATCTAATCACAATTGTGGGGTTGTTATCGTATGTTGTCACTGATCAAATTACACTCTGAAGAAGCCGATTAGCTGAATTTTTGAGAGTTAAACTCAAATGGATAGTTCGGGTGTTTTGAAGTGGGGTTGTATGAGGTACTTATCCATAGTCGGTGTATTATCTACAGTAAATGACTGTCGGTACGTCCCAGTTTGGAGAAACAGACAGGAGTACCAGCACAGGAGCAAAGCAGTGTACTGCTGTGGACGGGGGGCAGCAGCAAGATGTATTTTAGACACCTAAAAAATCACTATCAGTTAAAGTGTACGCTATATTTAGAATATTTTTTTCTGGTTTACCTTGCTGTGAGACAGCTATACAGTTTACGTTTCCGACAGGGAACCGAAGCCTTTATTTATGCTCTCGCCAAAGCCACCAGTCTCCATTGACAAAAACAGTCATTTTACCTCGCAGAACACGAGAGTTGCTGGTCTACCCCTGCCTGTTTGTGTTATTGTGCGACTTTGGTTAGTTCACCAAAGTCACACAATAACACAAACAAACTTACTGATCGAGGCAGCGGTAAACCAGCAACCCCCGTCTTCTGCGAGGTAAAATTATTGCTTTTTTTCCAATGGAGTCTGGTGGCTTTGCAAAGAGCATGGGTAACAGCTTCAGTTCCCTGTCAGAAAGGGCCGTCTGACAGCAAGGTAAAGCGGGGAAAATATTCTAAATATAGCATACACTTAAACTGATATTGATTTTTTTTAGGTGGTTAAAATACGTTTTTGCTGCTGCCCCAGTCGACAGCAGTACATTGCTTTGCTCCCGTGCTGGTACTGGTACTTTCTCCAAACTGGGGGTGTGCCGACCGCCATCGACTGAAGGTAATGGACTGACTATGGATAAGTACCTCATACAACCCCACTTCACAACACCCGAACTATCCCTTTAATAAATACCTACAAATGTTGTTTATTAAATCCAGATTATCTACTGTTATAGAGAAATACTCAAGATTTAAGATTTTTCAAATTACTTGAAAATCCAGCTGAATTTAAAGTTAACTGATCCCTCATCTCTGGGAGTTAGAGGTTATTGTCATTACGGAATTAGAGACTATATATAAGAACTCAAACAACAGGCTATTTGACAGAGCTGATAAAGCTACAAACACCCAACCCAGTAGCAGGAACAACCACAAGTCGCAGGAGCTAGTCAGAGGGTTAGTGAAATGCTACGCTTGTGCTGCCAGCAAAGTCAAAAGGTTTTAGTTTTTCAGTCTGTCTGGACAGTCAGACAGAGCTGGCTTTACCGGCTGCAGGTTGTGGGCCATTGTTACTGGGCGTGGCATTATTCCCAAACACGGCATCGAAATCTACAGTCATGGCTGCGGTGGTCTGCTGCAGAGGCTGGTTCTCCAATCCTGAGGGATGCAGTTAGATGTGACCGATTAAAAACCCTGTTTGGCTGTTTAAACTGTTGGACTATCTTGACACAGCTTTGAAATAACTGTAGATATATACATCAAATAATGATTTAGCCTGGATGGAAAATGCTCTTGTTAAGGATTCCACCACCTCCCGCTAAACTAATCCAATTAGATTAGGAACACGGACAGCACGGTCTCCAGCGTGCTGCCATTGTTGTTGCTTAGTAACTTGGGATTCTGTGAAGGCTGTCGGGAATGTCAGGCTTTCAGAGGAGAGTAAAGCCTTGCGCACGAGAAAATCCACTGATGCACCTTTTGTTTTGTTTTTTGTCTCCATGCACATCCCTGTTGGGGATTATAGGGCTTGAAGCCTCAGAGAGCGGTTGTCTTTGTGGAGTCCAGGAAACAAGAATACACTAGAAAATTCACAAGACAAACAGTCCGCCACTGTTGCGGGGTAACCTTTCAGGAAACATAACAGAGATTCGTAAAGATGATCTAGAATTGATGGCGACATATAGAAAACGGTATGCTAATTTACAGTATGGTAGTTTATGTGTAACTGCCACTGAAAGTGTTTTTAGAGGCGTTTTTGACGTCCACACTGACTCCGTGAGACCCGCATCTGATGAAGACTAGTCTATTTTGGTTGCGTTTAGTGAAGCGTTATCTGCATAGACAACTGTAAAATCACACAATTATCCTGCTGTATATGTGTTTCAAACTTATTAAAGCATCTACATTGATTGATCAAGGCTCCCAGTCTGTCTGTGAGCTCACCGGTTTCACTACAGGCAGATTCCCCTCACTTTTTACAGTGGGCAAGGAAATAAAATCAATGAATCAATACTTAGGCCGACAAATACTGTTGATTTCTTCCCATGGAGTCGACATGAAAACTATTTTGGTTCAGGTGAAGCCAGGTTAGCGTGCCGCTGTCCGTTGACAGACGGGCAAAGACGTTAATGGAGGACAGAGTCAGTGTGGATTGGATGACAGAACGTTTACGCGCCGCTTACGTCTCGCTTCCAGTGAGGATTCCCAGTGAGAACCACCATTTTCTTACGTGACCCAACTAGCATGTCCATGCTTAACTGGCTTTCTGGTCGAGAGTTAGATGAGATGATTGATCCCACTCTCATAGCTACATCTAGCTACATCTTCATATGAGAGTCATATCAATCTTCTCGTCCAACTCTCTGCCAGAAAGCAAATCAAGCATATTCCCCCAAAATGGCAAACAATTTAAAATATGTTCTCCATTCTCCTGCCTGACTGAACACTTCATGAGTGTTTCTGACGTTTAAAGCCTTGGGCATTAACTGAAGTAAGCATCCTTTGTGTTGTTTTTGAGAAAAGCAAAAGGGGGATCATTATCGCAGCTCCCGTGTCAGAGCCACTGATAGCGTAGGGGGCTGATGTTTGAGCTAAGAAGTAGCTCTGGCTCTGAAGTCTGGCCAAACTCTTTAGAAACGGCTCCGGTTTAATCCTCTGTCATAAATCCTGTAATACTCCGCGCTAACAGGGTTTCCTTCCAGATGCATCTTTGTGCTGCTTTTTTTTGATTTGCTGATTTTGAGCTGAAATGTCAACGGAAATAGGAGGGGGGGAATATATACTGTACAGCAAAGCTAATATGTGAAAAGTCAATGTTGTTGCTCAGCATTTCTGCGGCAGCCTCATTTTCCACACTGACAAACAAGAAAACGAGGCTGACATTTCCTCGAAGCTGCTCGCATCGGAGTTGCAGGATTCATTATCACGAAAATACTGCGAGTATTCACAATGTAAACACCTGCACCCCTAACCGTGTGTCTACACAAGACACCGGCTGGGTCATGCAACATTAGCGTTTGAAGGAAAGGAGGGGAATGATGATGGGTGGATGGATGGTTGACATAAAAAGACAAACAGATGGATGAGCAGACATGTGAATGACTGGCCAGAGGGAGAATAACTCCACAATGCCAAACACACTTTGAAAGATGACAGACTTTATACTCAGACATGAATTGATCTGTGTGTGCATGTAGGTAGGTGTCCATCTGCCTTTGCCTTCATATACGTGTATATGCTAGTGTTGCACGGTATACTGATACTAAAAAGGTATCGTGATACCCGGACGTTAAAAACGGTACCCTGCTTTATTAGTACCGGTACTACAAAGACTAAACTGTAGTGACAACCAGAAGGATGGAGTAATGAACCGCTCAGCGGCTGCACAGTCTCGCTCTGAGCTGGTGTCTGTATCAGCAGAACTCCCTTCAAAAAAACGAGGAAATAACAGCGCAGCTCTAATTACCGATCAAACGTGCCGATAAAATTAGATTCACCATCTTTTCTGAATCTGCTGAAGCATCTCTCGTAATTCGGCAAACACATAATCCCCCAAAAGAGCATGTGTTAAAGTATTATTTTACCGTCTGTCTCTGTAACGTGAAATGGACGGAGAGGAAAAGAGTGATTCTCTTCACACCACTTTGACACAACACAGCTCTTTCTACAGTTACTGTGGTGTTTTTCCTGATTTTAGAAGCTTTTCTTTCAACACATGTCTCACAGAACTTCCATCTGAATTTATTATTATTTTGTGGGTCTCGCCTTCCTCCGTGCTGCAGTACCACTTTCTGCCTGAACTGCCACCGATGGTCGGCGAGGGCGCTGTTTTACACAAATAAGCCTTATTAAACGCTGTTTAATGATTGATATCTGGTTGCAAATATAAAGTTGGATATCAATGAAATCACAAACTCAAGTATAGGAGACATCAGATTACTACTGTAATTAATACATTTTTAATTAATTATTTAAAAAAAATAATTTTAAGTTCCATGTTCTGTCATCCATTATTCCATTACTTTTCCTGATTCCTGGTTTCCTGTATTTCACCGTGGTATCGTTTCAGTATCGGTATCGAGATATTTATCGTGACAACACTAGTACATGCAGGTGTGTGTTTGTGCAAGTGTGTGTGTGTGTGTGTGTAGGTAGCGTACCTCCCCAGGCACTGTTGGCGGTGGAGATTGAAGGAGTGCTCTGCACAGCGGGGATGAAGGCCGGCTGAAGATCAAACAGGTCACTGTTCAGATTGGGCACACTGAGGAGAGGACGAGTTGAGAGAGAGAGAGAGAGAGAGAGGTAGGATGGAGAAAGAGGAGATAAAAAGTAAGAGAGAAAATAGGAGGGGAAAAAACAAAAAGTGGTGAAGAGAGGAGAATAAAGGACAGAAAGATGAATGAGGGAAAGTGAAAAAGTCAGCGAGAGACGAAGAGAAACAGAAGAGGTATGGAAAGACAGATGGAGACGGAGCATTAATATTTAATCAATCACGCATAAATACCTAAAGTCACCGCTAAAAGTGTACGTTTTGTCACAGATAAAGATTAATCCTTGCTCTTTGAAGGGCTGTTAAAACTTCCACGGCAGCATTAAAACAGTTTAGACCAGTAAGTTCAGAGCGTGTAACAGTCTGTGCATGCTGAGTATAAATTCTCTACTGATTATCAGGAACAAATAGTCTTATTGTTACTCTACTACAGCTGGAATCAGTCGGGGTTGTGATACAAGGATTTGTTTTGTTGTTGGGGAATAAATTTGAAACAGCCTGCAGAGGTTTTCTTCTTTACAAAAAGTGATATGTTGTTGAAGAATAACCATTCATACGTCCTGCTTTCCTCAGTTTAAGAGGACCGTAGTGGGGAATAAGCTTTTCACATGGTGCTTTATCGTCGACATTTTTTTTAATCCAATGTGCATTTTTAAAATGCACTATCTGTGTATCTATCTGTGGTGTGTGTGTGTGTACCTGCTGGCAGACAGCGTGGAGGTGAACAACTCTGGGGTTTGTGTGATGTGGTTGTTGTTGGCGCTGCCTATCGACTGGCTGCTGGGGGAGGCAGAGGGAGGAGTCTGCATGCCCATCTCCTTCAGGCGCTGGTCCTGCACCACATACACACACAGAAAGAAAAAACACCACAATGTGAAAACAATGGTTAAAACAGTCATTTCCCACTGGAAATGAATACGAGTTTTGTTTCCAGTAAACTCACAATCCTGGAAGATGACAAACACATTCTCTCACACGGCCTTTAAGGTGAGCACAATGACAAAAATTCACTCAGCTGTCAGGCATCTCATTGCAAACACGTCCAGTGTTCGAGACATTATGAGTAAAAGCATGAAGGCAGACTTTTTAATTTGTATCCTTTGGTGATATTCAGACCGTTCTTGGCTTTAGATTTAAGTCTAAAATCCAGGCCTGCATCCAACTGAATTTCTAAAGTCCGTTTATTGCTTGGTTTTTCCTGCCAAGGTTGCCTGGTGGTGTGGGAGTCAGCATACACAGTGTATATAATGATGGACGATTAGCTGAGAGTACTTTAAAACAAATCATATTGGTTTCTAGTGACAAAAAAGCTCTCCAGCGCTGTTTCGTCGTGATGCTAAAAGCCTCTCAAACTGTACTTGACCCTGTCCTGCTGAGACACAGGTGCAGCTGAAATGTAGACTATTGTTTCTCTGGTGACAAACATCAACAAAGTCCAGCCACTGCTAACGCTAAACTGAAGGGTTTTTGCATCATTTTCAGTTGATTCATGGTGATTAAGTTGAGGCGTAAGAAGCCTGATGTGCCTGCAAATTGCTTTCATTTAGCACAAACAGTGGCAATAACTGCTGAAGAAACCCACCTTAATGACAGTTAAACCGCCCGAGGTTATTTTACCCGCTGATCCCAGATCAACACTCCTGTACATTGAAGGTGCTCCTACTCATTTTTCAGTTTTAAAGACATCTCCCATCCTCCTCCAGACTTTCATTTCTTGCATGAATTTGAACATTTTGCTTCAGTGTCAGTTTGACGCATGCTGGTAACAGCAGGGAAATCTGACTGTGAACAACTTCCTATCACTTTATAACTTTAGATGATGCTATATAACAACACATTTTAAAGGAAAATGGTGTAACATTTCTGGGGATCTATTGACCGAAATGGAATATAATATTAATAAGTATGTTTTCTTTAGTGTATAATCACCTGAAAATAAGAATCGTCATGTTTTCGTTACCTTAGAATGAGACGCTTATATCTTCATACTACGGATGTGTGAAAAGACGGCGCTCAATATATGTAGAGCTCTTGCTTTGATCTTTAAAGGGGACCTATTTTGCTTTTGTGCTTTTCCCATTTCCTTTAGTGTGTTATATAGTTTTTTGTGCATGTAAAAGATCCGCAAAGTTAAAAAGCCCAAAGTCCACGCCAAAGGGAGTTACTCTCCCCCTCAGAAACACTGCTCCTGAAATGCTTGAAGTCCCGCCTTTTTCTTCTGTAACATGGTGATGTCACCAAGTAACACATTTTGGCAACCGGCTAGTTTAACACGCCCTCAAACAAAGCTAGTTCGAGCGGAGCTGGAGCAGAGTCCGAAGAGTTTGGTTCGGTTGATCAATCACAACAGAGTGGGCCAGCTGACCAATAAGAGCAGACTGGGCTTTTTTGAGAGGGCGGGGCAGGAGCTGAAACAGAGCGTTTCACACAGAGGGTGAAAAGAGGTGCTGCAGCACAGCCAGTATGAGAAAAATAAAGCGTTTTTTGAACATTAAAGCATGTTAACATGTTCTAGTAGAAACCCCAAATACGATTATGAACCTGAAAATAAGCATAATAGGTCCTCTTTAATGTTGGATGGCGGTGTGTCTGGCCTCTCCAGTCCAGCTTTCGCTGCAGGGCCGCAGGTTTCCACCCGGCGCTGCTCCGCCGTGCACACCGGATGTTCCTGCTCCGTCCTCCACATGACGATTGCCTCATTAATGTTATGGTTCCCTTATAGCATTGAGTTTAAATCTGAAATATCGCCAAATAGGCGCTTTTGCTTTTCGCTTCGACACCAAATCCTCCACCTCTGGCTCTAAATAGGACCATTTTCACGTCAACAATCGTAGTTCTCCTACACACTTAGCACAGTTTCAGCTGGTTGCAATCTGCAACCTCACTCACCACTAGATGCCGCCGAATCCTACACACTGCACCTTTAATGTGTGACAGTGAGTGTAAATATAAATAAAATTCATGAAATCTATTATAGGTAATCCATACTGTTCCTCTATGCAGTTTATAAAACATGTTCAACCTGCCTGTACTGCTTGTGTATAATCCCATAAGTGACTACATTCAGTTGTATTGCTTTATCGATTGATTTGCTGTTTTATTGCTTATTTCTCGTGCCATCTGCCTATATTTCTCGCTGGATCTTATTACTTTTGCTGCGGCAATGACCTCATTTCTCCACGGGGATCAATACATGTGTTTCTTATCATGTAGGAACATCTACTGGGATAAAAAAAACAGAGCTGTTTGGCAGGCGAGGAAAGCAATTTACAGTGTAGATTCTTAATATGGATGGCCACAGAGGGAGCAGACATGCTGCTTCTCTTGCCTATTTTATTTATACATGGACACCCAGGGGTTTTAATTCAGTTTAAAACCCAGACTTTAAAAAGTATGGAAATGATCCAATTGGTTTTACAACCTCGTCCACCTTTAAAAGAATCTGGACTTTGAGCAGATTAATAAACAGGATCTCCCGCTGTAGCAGCCTGAGCCGGGGCCGAGTCCTCTTCATTTATATTCTGACAGTGTAGCGAGGAACAAATGGGAACTGATGTTATTGTTTGAGTTAAGGCCCCAGCTGGACAGTAGCAGAGTGTGTATGTGTGTGTCGAGTCCATATGGACACCAGAGCGCGCAGACAGCTGGACTAGAGTATTTGGACGACCCCTGCTCACCCCCGGCTCTCTCACTCCGTTTCTTACTTTATCTCCCCTCTCCTTTCAGACTAAACCCAAAGGTAATCAGTGGACCTTGGCAGAAACAGGGCAACCAAGGGCACGGAGTAAACAGCGCGCTAAAATCCAATCAACCGCACTCACAAACAAACACACACTGGCAGCACACACTGCGCCCCTAATCTGCCAGGAGATACACATGCTTCATACAGATCAACACAGCTCACTGGCAACACTGCTAGACACACACTGTATCGTCTCTGCCAGGATGTAAGCATGCTTGACATGCACACACACACAGAGCCGCCGCTATGTGCCTGTTTTGTAGCTTCGCTGCTCTTACTCAATTACAGTTTGCTGTAAGGCAGGACTCCCGGGGCTGGAGCAAGAAATGTCAACACATTTTACACTTGACTTTTCTATTGCTCCGCTCGCCACTGAGACTCTTGGCCTTTATCCTCAACTGGAGTTCAGAACTCAAACAGCAAAGTTGCCGGGCAATCTATCAGCAACAGCACACTCTGATTTCTACAGCACAGCAAAGTGGAGTGCTGTATATATATATATATATATATATATATATATATATATATATATATTTTTTTTTTTTGGTATCAATGTTTTTTGCCATTTGTCAGGGTTCAAGTTTTCAGTAGTTGCTGCAGATTTTTGAAGTATATTGTAGCTCTGCTAGTAAAGTCACAGTGTGGTCTTAAATCTAAGGCGATGACTGCAGTGGTTTGTTGTTGTTAGTTCAGATGATCTAAAGCTACATCCACACTGATACATTTTCATATTAAAATACACAACATTTGCTAGGGCTGGGACGATACCTTTATCTCCCGATTTGATACTATCACGATACTTGGGTGCCGATTCAATATGTATTGCGATTTTTAAGTATTAAGTAACACCCTACCATGAGAAAAAGTTGAATCATACAGTTCTGGGGAGACTTTTACTTTGGAAAATATCTAAATTAATACACTTAAAATGTTTTATTTCCAGCATACAGTATATATATAAATATATAAAGAGTTTAATAGCTACCATGTCTAGTTTCGTAAAAGCAAAATCTGAATTTTGTGTATCCAGTCCAGTTGCCTAAAGCTCCCAATGGCATGAATAAATAATGTCAAATTACACTAAGATGACAAGAAATAAACTAAAATTATGTATTAAAGGACAATACAAGATGCTTCATAGGCCAACTAACCGTTATAAAACATTTTAGAAACACCATCAGAATTATTGTCCTGTCATGTCCCGACACAAACAAGAAAATCAGACTTTGGTTCTCTCTGTGCTCACAAGCAGAGCAAACAGCAAAAACGTACAGCGAGAATATTTGCACAGACACAAAGTTCAAACAAGATAAACAAACTAGCGAAGGATAAGCAATGTGGTAGGGGAAGATGTTTGTTCTTTTTCAATTAACTACTACATTGGATGTGGTAACGATACGTTCTTACAACAATACGATATGAATCACTTTCCATGGTTCTGATACGATTCAAGGACGATATTTGGCTCTTCTAAATTCAATGACTTGAAAGGACAACTTGCCGAGCACCTATCAATGTAGCTGGATCGTAGGACTATAAATCGATGTAGTAGATGAATCGTTACACCCAAAGATTTTACACATTCAAGTCTGTTTACATGTGTTGGGGAGCACTACTGCAGATGTGATAACAAGCTGTGTGAAGCCTTTTGTGTCTCCAGAGGGAGCTGCATGAAGTCTGATAATCGTAAGGATAACAATAGGCGTAATAATATATCCAGTGCAGATGACTACCAGCTGTAAACGGGGACTAAATCTATAATGCATCCCTCGTAAATCCTTGAGAGCTGCTTAAAGCAGAGTGAGAGGGTGACAGCAGTATCTACTTGACCTGCTGCTGCTGCTACGGAGTCTGATTCAGAGGGGATTTGTTATAAAATATAAAAAAGTGTTACCTTCAGAGCCTGCAGTCTGGCCTGCTCCTCCTCCAGGGCCTGCTGCTTCTCCTTCTCGTCCATGCGGCTGAAGGACATGCCGGTGGAGGAGAGAGATGAGACGGCGCTGGACAGAGTGGACGCTCTGCGAAAAAACATTTTCAGATAGATTTACGCAGCCATTTTAATCTACTTTGAAACTGTCTATTTATGTGTCCTTAACAACAGTCGCAAGGGAGGCTAGATAACACTACAAAGTTATGCTGAATTTTGGCGAGGAAAAACTGTCATGGCCATTTTCAAAGGGGTCCCTCGCTTTTCTTCATGCAGTATAAATGTATTATTTTTGCCTACTCTAAAAATGGTGTTTTTGAATATTTCTGCATACTGGGGTCCCTAAACAGTCTTGGAATTACATAAATTGGGTATGACTGTAAAGCCGAGACTCTTGTGGATCCAATGAGTCCAACTGTATTCATGTGTGATGATGTTAGTCCCAATAGTAGCCTCTTGAAACTTTACAGCCACAAATTAGAGACCTAGGGTTACTATCTGTTACACAGATTTGGTGCTAAATTTAACGTTTTTTTACCGCTCAGGAATTGATAAAAATGATTAATAATCCCTCGAAAATACCACATTAAGTCACCAAGACCTTGAGGAACACCATAGAAAAAGCCATGCTTGATTTGCATTTTTCGGGCGATTGGATGGCGAGCATGTCTGTTCTGGAAACTGCTCAGAAATCTCCATATTGTCTATCTAGCTAGGAAAGCCATCCATCCTCTGAATGCTCTAGGTCTCTAGTTTGTGGTTGTAAAGTTTCATGAGGCTGTGATTATCCTAGAGGTCACCACAGGTCATTTTATACAGTGATGTCAAGTTTCAAAAAAATAGTCTCACTACAATGAAATGTCTCCTATGGGGACTAACATCATCACACATGAATACAGTTGGGCTCATCAGATCCACAAGAGACTCAGCTTTACAGTGATACCCAATTTATGTTATTCCAAGACTGTTTAGAGATCCCAGTATGCAGAAATATAAAAATACTCAATACCATAAAGTGGGCATGTCTGTAAAGGGGAGACTCATGGGTACCTATAGAACCTATTTTCAGTCACATATCATGAAGTCAGAGGTCAAGGGACCCCGTTGAAAATGTCAATGCCAGTTTTTTCTTGCCAAAATTTTGCCTAAACATTGGAGCGTTATTTAGCCTCCTTCCCGACAAGCTAACATGACATGGTTGGTAGCAAAAATTCCTTAGGTTAACCTTCACTCTAGCTCTAAAACCTGCTACTGTACAGCCTCTGAAAGACAGTAGAGTCGGTCGGGATCGCCTCCTTTTTATGCGTCTTTAACTGGTTTGGGTGTGCTACAGTACGTTTAAAGAAAACTGAAAGCCGACAGGCAGTTCAGACGTCTAACCTGGTGTCTGCATTCAATTCCTTGGTCTTCTTGCCCTCCAGAGAGGCCAAGTGCTGCTCCAAAGCCTCCAGGAGGCTGCTGGGGGCCTGACGGAGAGACAGAGAGAGAAATATGAGAAAAAGAGAAAGAAATTCCACTTCTCAAGAATCCTTTCTCTCTTCTTTCTTTCTCTCATATGCACCAAAAAGACCTGCCTACACATACAGTAGCACACACACACACACACACATACACGCGCACACACACAGCACCCAGAGTTAGTTGGTCTCACAGGAAGGTAACAGAGTGCATCAGGCTCCAAGAATAGCCATGGCAACATGCAGCAAACACTCGCACTGTTAGCAGGAGACTCAAAGGAGAGAGAGAGAGAACAAAGGAGGAGGTTGAAAAACAAAGAGCGAGGGGAAAAAGGTGGAGATCGGCGAAGGAGAGGTTGCGAACACTTCTTCTTCTTCTTAACATGAGCATTCGACTTCCCTTTGCTGCGTTTTACCCTGCTTATCTCGCAGTGTCCCTCGCTCTGTGAGGTCCTGGCCCTGACTTGTCAGTAAGTCTCCGCTCTAGTTGAACCAAATCTCTGCATATTTACTCCACGTGGGGGATTGAGCTTCATTTTTTTAACCTTTATCCAGAAAAAACATCTCTAAAAATGCTCTTTGTTGCAGCTGCATTAAACTTGAGCTCAACTTAGTGATCAGGTTACTTGGGGGATCGTTGCTACGCTACTACAGAATTCAGCTGCAAATTCAAGTTCACCTCCAATCGCTTCGCGTTGCACAACACAACGTCTTCGGTGCTCGTTAGGTAACTCATTAAAAACCACGGGGAAACAAGAGGGCGAAAAGCGAGCTGCATTATTAAGTGGGTCTTTTTTTTTTTACGCACATCTACAACTTAACACGAAGTAAATAGTTCAGCTTCACTTTTGGCTGAGAGGGGAGAGGAGGAGAGGAAATTCTTCCACTGAGAAAAAATATGACAACGTCATGTCTGTCTCTCCGTCCACAAGAATGTGAAGTGTGCTGTCAGTAGGGCTGCATACAAACACTCACACACACACACACAGTTGGGAGTGTTTTGGCTTCTGGGTGCTTTGCGGCTGGCGAGACGGCGGGCTCTCGCCAAACTGTTGCCTGGTTGTTAAAGAAACAGCGACTCGCAGAAGAGAAAGAGGCCATCTTTAACTGTCAGTGGGTCTGAATGGGTGAAAAGAGGAGCTTGTGTACGTCCAGTCAATATTAGCTCTGACACACAACACTCCTCAAGGTCTCGCCATCTCTTGACTGTCTGTCTTTTCACATATTGGGAGTAGGGTTGAGTAATAGTTAAAGGTCTTATTGATAACATTTTTTATGTAGACGAATATTACAAAAAAATATATATCATCCACAGAACCTTTAGAAAGTTGTGGAATAAAAGTATGGCTTTTTTTGAAAAATATTATGATTGTGATTTAATCATTTTAAAACTTTTGACGGGTCCAAAATGAATGTTTTGTTTATCTCTGTGGAAGATATCGGACGATTGGTTCCCTCTGCGTTTATTTACCGTTTCATTCCATGTATCTGATTTTTACAATGACTCGTTGTGAAGTGAATGCAATGGAACGCAGGCGGGAGAATGCGTCATCTAGTGGCTGAATATTATCAATAGCACCTTTAAGTTATTCTACAGTATCGTTGTTTGAATTTTGTTATTGAATAAGAAGCATTTTCCAAAATGTTCGGTGTGTTTTATGCGTGTTTGTAATCCCGAGGGGTTAAATAAAAAACAACAACAAGGAATACCTGAATACCAAAATTGAAAATCAATGACCTATCCAACGAGCGAACAACCAAATATTTGAATATTCCGATGCAGCCCTAATTGTGAGTGTGGCATTCATCTAAAGACGCTTAGCGATAGCGATAACTTTGGAAGGCAGGGAGACGTAGAAAGAAGTCGTCCCCGAGAGAATCCCCCCTTTCCTCTCTCTCGTGTTTCCCCTTTTTTTACAATGATTACACGATAATGCTCATTAAGGGTCATCCGCTATTAAAGCATCGCCTCCATGCATGTTGAAGCCATGATGTTGTGCATGATAAATATAAAATAAACAACATCTTAACAGCGGATTATAAATGAGCGAGTGGAAAACCCAGTGCAGGGATTCTTTTCATGCAAATGCAGACGACAGAGAGGTGAAGCCTCATTTTCTATTCATGAGGTTTCGTGGCCTTTTAGCTTTGTCGTGCCAGAGTGTGTGTGTATGTGTGTGTGTTCGAGAGCTACAAGCGAGCCACCTGAGGCCAACACACACATATTGCACTCAATATCGCTCCACACAGGAAAGACAAACCAAGAGCATGCCTGCGAGCGTATGAGGAGTAAAGTGTGCATGTAGGGTTTGTTCATGCAGGGGTTAAGCAGGTTGGAGGGGGTAAAGCAGTACAGTGTGCAACCCACCACCTACAATGTATGATCCTTTTGTTTTCTGCGACAAGACGAGGGAGAAGAAAAACGTCTATTTAACGACCACAGCGGATTTTAATACGAGTTAAACACCCACACAGTCAATCCACATGCTGTTAACTTCCAAACCAAGGTCACAGTTCACTGAGGCTGTAAAAAGTTACAGTTGGATCCGTCTGTAAAGATTTCAAAAGTGCCAACTTTTCAATACAAGTCTGTGCCAAAGTATCCATACTTAAGGAAACTGTCAACGTAACCAGGGCTGCAACTAATGATTATTTTAATTCTTGATAAATCGGTCAGTTATTTGAAGGGATTCTTGACTCTGATTCCTAAACTCAGGGTATCCATTCGGGCTGTAGGAAAATATCAATTCTCAAATTCACTGTATCAATTTTTAATTAATAGTTTAAATGCAAAGATTAACTTGATCAATACTTAATTTCATTTGCAAAGAGATGCGCCCTCTCGGTGTATGTGTACTCTCAAAGTAGTGCTATGATGTTGGATGTTGCAGGGACTGTGATAAATGCAAATGCAGATCCCACTCTTCCGATTGCATGAAAAAAAATTAACTTTTTTTACTCAGATTTATGCATGTGGTGGTGTGTTCTTTATACTATGACAGTTTTACTAAAATTACATTAAAAAAAAGCACAATATATCGGCATATATTGAATCGTGACCCCTGTATCATACATATTGTATCCCCAGATTCTTGCCGATACACAGCCCTAGTATCCGTTGATACCCGGAATTGAACTTTGCTCTCTTTCGGGCACTAAAAATGAAAGGAATACCACATTTTGTGGTGAAGTATTCCTTTAAGATGATTTAAATAGCCGGTTCAAATATAAATATTCTCAGTTTTTTCAGCCTGATGTGTAGCAGCTAAACCAGGGACATCTATAGTCTCTCAGGTCCTCCCATAAACCATCAAGAGGATGAAAACCATGCTTGAAGTGATTCTTCTGAATTCACAATAAGATAAAAAAAAAAAAAAAACATTATCCTTGACGATTAAAAACAGAAATGTATTCCCTTGTAGCGATGCCGTCTTGTTTTTTTTTAAAGCCCTTTGTTGTTGCAATTATCATTATTTCTGCAGATCCAAGGTCTAAGCTCATTGTTGCTCAGGGTTTCACAAACCCACGTGATGAAACCTGCAGGAGGCCTGCTGATGGCGCATTGTTTAAGCAGGCCAACTTAACACGCCTCGGCCTGCTGTTGGATCCATAATGAGCATTTAGAAAGTGAAAGAGAAAGCAGGAAATCAATCAAACCAGAGGGGAGTTGCCTCGACTAAGATCGGGTCAGACGAGATGGCTGTTTGAAATAAAAATGAGCGGGTGGAGAGTGACGTAGAGAGATGGAGAGGAGGGGGACACAGGTATATGTGGGGGTGAAATACAGAGGAATGAAACCACATGTAGTGTTGAAGGAAAGCCAGATTAAAAAGGTAGGAAAGCAGGAAAAAGAGAGAGGAGGAAGAAGTGGAAGGTGAGATGCATACTGACCTGCGAGAGATCTGGGATGTCACCCTGATCTATTCCAACTTGCTGTCGTCAAAAACAAAACAAACCAATAAAATAAAAAGGGGAGAAAGGTAGGTGGGATAAAATGGACAAGAACAAAACAAAGAGAAGAGCAGGGTCCATTTTAAAAAAAAAAAAAAAAGAAAAAGAAGAAGAAAGAAGATGAGAAAAAGAAAAAAAAAACAGGGGAATCGTTACTTCATGCAGTGGCAGTGTCAACATAAACGACAACAGAAATAAACAAGGAAAAGTCTTCGACATCTGGATTGAGCCGAGCAATCCTCACAGTGAATGACGATGGTGATTGGACAGTGATAAATATGTCTGACCAATGAGGGAGAGCGAGGCATGACGACTGATGGCTAATGACGTGACAACACATTTATAAAATAGGACAGCTACGCCAAAAAAATCGTCTCCGAAACAACGCAGACAGGGAACATTTGTTTGACTTTTCGAGAGACACAGATAAAGAACATTAAGTCCTGGACTGTTAAAACATGACCTTGGTTGTTGAACACACCTTCATAGTCACATTTATCAGCAAGAAAATATGAATAATGGTTGATAAAAGTTCTTTAAAGATGCCATTCCAGACATCTAGCTCCTGCTTTTAAAGGATAACTTTGGTATTTTTCAACTTGGACCCTATTTTCCCATGTTTTTGTGTCTAAGTGACGAATGGGGATGTCTACTACTGTGAGTAACAAGAGCTAAATCATAAGTCATAGGCTAAACTTCACTATGGACAAGAGAAAGAGGTTTCAGGACTGAGGATTGTGTCCTGGGTTGATTGTGACTGTTTTGAGTAGCATAAAAGGGACTGTTGCATTGCATTATGCAACCCTGTGTTGTAGAATGATAAAGAAATGAACCTTGTACCTTGACAATCAATGCATTCTGAGAGCGGGTGAATTTTGCCCGTTGGCGGTTTTGGGTCTAAAGCGACCCCTAACGGTTCTATTGTAAAGATTTATCTGCCAACTGCGTTAATGGTAAGGAGACGCCATATTCTTAAGGCCCCATTATAAACTATATACTGTGAATTTTATCTGGATTGTTTTTGCAACACTTCTGAAAATGACCACAATGACCATAAAGACGTGTGACTAATGTATCAAAACTTATATTTCATGTTCATGTAACTTTTAGTCTGTGGAAGTTCTACAATGTGCAAGCATCTTGTGGGCAGAGCAGTGGGTGGTAAAAAGTTAAAGGCCACATGTAGCAGCCTGTTTACGTGCAAAATCGACTGAGAAAGTTGTCAACTTATGGATATAATATATACTATATATGTCTTAACACAGCGAGTGTGCAAACAACACGTACCTTTGAGTGCTTTTAAGGCTGATTTCTTAACTCTTCATGCCCCTTAAAGTAAACCTCACCCAGGTAATCATTTAGATTGATGGAATATGTTTAGAAAGCTGTTTCCAGATCAGAGTTAAGCAAAAAATAAAGCGGAGCAACTCATAAGTTTATTAACTGAATGTATGCATTTTTAATTAAGCTCTATTGTTTTAAATTGTGTCTGTAAAAGATCACACGTTTAATATACCAGACAGCTCCTTAAAATCTAATTATAAAGACAAAGGGACCGTTTATGTGAATGTGCATTAATGCAGAGAATGTGAACCACCAATGTATGTGACAGTAGCTGATTCTCACTGTTTTCAAGTCTGCTGAAACAAAAGGAGGGAGGGAAGGAAGAGGGCGCGAGCGGAGGGAAAGAAAGAGGGATGTTCTGTGGGCACTGGGCGAAGGAGAGCCGCACGAGCATCCGTCTTTGTCAGGAGGAGAGAGGGAGAGGAGAGGATTAGATGGAGGAGCAGAGGGAGAGGGAGCTAACGGAGCGCCAAACCACATCCTCCATCTTAGGGTTATTTTGGGTGTGTATATACTGTATGTATGTGTGTGTGTGTGTGTAAGTGTCTGCACAGCAAATGTGGGGCAGTGAGGGTAAGTCAGGTACTCCTGTCTGCACACGGTACAGTACAGTAGCTGTGTGAGCAAAAAACGTGGCAGTATGGGGTCTTTATGTGGGAAATACACCGATACAAAGAGGTGTTAGGGGCTGTGTGTGTGTATGTGTTTAGGGGATGTGGTCAGCACGAGAAATTTTGAGGAAAAGGGTAAAAAGGTTTTTTTTAAACGGGAGTTGCTCTTCCCAAAAAAAAAAAAAAAATCGGAGGGTAAAATTTGACCCTAGAAAAATCTCCTCCCTGATGTGTGTTCGTGTTCTGTCCAGTGTGTGTGGGAGTGTGCGAATATACCTCGGCCACTTTGAGGAACTCTGACAGCTTCGTCATCCTGTAAAGAAATTTCTTGTAGATGTCCAGAGCGTCTTTGCACTGGGTCTTCTTCATGTCAAAGTATTTCTCTGTAGAGACAGAAGGGAGGGACGAGGATGGAAACACAAATAAAGATTTAAAAAGGAAAATCAGGGCCTGTCGTCCCAGGGACAATAGGAGATGTGTTTGGGACGCAGTAAACTCACTATCGACGCACCCTATTTTGCCCTGACAATGCTACATTGTGAGCAACAAATCTGTGTTGAAATCGGCATTACGAGAGCTAGATAACGTTGGCTGTACCGAATACCATTTTTTGGGCTTTGAAGCTTTGGTGAGTACTATTCAAGTATTCAAAGCTTGGCGGCGCAGCGCAGCAGGCGATCTGTCAGCGATATCCGTCTGAGGATAACTAATATTATTACACGGACTTTGTTGAATACTCGATTCTGATTGGTTAATCACGACGCTCTACAGCCTGTTTTTTCTTTATAACAGACCGTTGCTATGAGCGCAGTTCTGATGTGAACAGCTCTGGCGGACTGGTTTTATGCGTTTATGTTGTCAGGGAGGTTTAACAGTAACGGTGCGCTACACAAAACGTGCAGTCATTTTCATCGCCGTTCATTCTAATAAAACAGGTATTTTTCTTTCAACTCTCATCCCAAATTCGTCCCAAAATTAATTTTCATTCTCCCCTATCATATTTTTTAAGGACGACAGGACGTCCTTAAACTCAAGCCCTGCATTGTAGTTTATTATTTTACTTTTGCTTTTCACCGTGGTATTGAATTGGTATCGAGAATCCATCACTGGTATTGCTATCAACTACTAAATTTCTGGTATTGTGAAATCCCTAATCTTTATCGCAAAATTCAACAACGTTATCGCATATTTTCCTCGTATCATGCAGCCCTAGCGTGTTTGTGTGTGTGTGTGTGTGTGTGTGTGTTACCCAATAGGTTGATGACCCCTTCATTGTAAGCAGCAAACAGCCTGATGGAGTCTTTGAAGAGCAGCATGAAGGCTGAGTTGATCACTCCGTTGGTCAGCTCGTTAGGGTTGGCCTGAGAGAGAAAGAGAGAGAAAGAGAGAGAGAGAGGAGATGGTAAAGGAGATATCTCTATTCCATCTTACTACCACCTCTCTCTCCCGTGGTATGACGCAAACACACCTCCACACACACACACACACACAGCAACTGTCAGTTCATGTTTAGGTGAGGAAAACTATCATACGCAGACACACAAACACACATATGCATTCCAATGAGAAACTTCACCATCCATTTGTATCGCTCTTTGAAGCTCGCTGGCACAAACCACAATGCACCCACCAATTTCTGCAAGTCCCCACCCAATCCCCTTTTCTCTGCACGCACACACACACACACACACAAATGCTAAAACTCAAAAATCTGTCGCCATACTTTGCTTCTTATTCTCCATCAATAGAGAGAGGTTTCAAACTTTGCAAACTGTTTCAATTTACATTTTGATTGGAAAGTGAATCGACCACCGCTTTGACAAGCGTGCATAAAGACACACGTATGCAAAACACACACACAACACACACACACCACACACACCACACTTAGTACCTGGAAATCCAGCAGAGCATCCAGCTGGTTCTGAATGATGGGCAGCGTCTTGATCAGCTTCTCTGTGCTCATGGTGCGCATCACGCCGTCAATGCTGGTGAAGCAGGAAACAAAAAACACACACAATTGTAGCGGGCACCTTGTTGAGAGAAATTCTTATTCAAATTTTGATGCAAATTAGGGAAAAACAGGAGTGAAGAAATGATGAGAAACGATGGGAGAAAATGTTTTTGCATACAAACGTTTTTCTCAGTAATGCAAAGTAACGGCGAGGTGAAAAGTCTTACAACGAATGGCAACTGAAACACATTTTGCAAATAGATAATGAGAGTCTGCTCGGCAGGATCAGCATGACAAAGGATTCAGTGTCATTCTGCAATAGTTGGACTTTCTGAAAATTGAAAT